>NW_028143191.1:0-27422 GCF_977018435.1 Lepisma saccharinum
GGGTGTTCAGATAGTAAATGTTAGAAGAATACTAAAGTTTAAACATTCCACGTGGTTAAGATCTTACATAGAAACTAACACACAACATAGAACAGCTGCCACTTCCGATTTAGACAAGGACTTCTTTAAATTAATGAACAATGCGGTGTACGGAAAGACCATGGAGAATGTTAGAAAGCACGTAGACGTGAAATTAATTTCCGATAAGAATAAATGTCGGAAGTGGATAGCCGATCCTAGATTCAAGTCGAGAAAAATTTACAACGAGAATTTGGCACTTTTCAATCTAGATATAAAATTGATGAAATTCAGAAAACCAATTTACGTTGGCGCAACGGTTCTCGACCTGTCGAAACTTTACATGTTCGAATTTCATTACGACGTGATGAAACCCTTCTACAATGATAAGATATCATTTTTGTACACGGACACCGACAGCTTCATTTACAGCATACAAACACCTAACCTATACGAAGACATAAAAAATCCTTCCATGCTTGAGTATTTCGATACTTCTGCGTATCCTCAACCCAACAGATTTGGGATTCCATCTCGTAACAAAAAAGTCCTAGGTAAACTGAAAGATGAATGTAACGGTGATATTATTGTCGAGTTCGCGGGTTTGCGTTCGAAGATGTATGCCATGAGAACAGAGAGTAGCGTCACGAAGAAAGCAAAAGGTGTGGGCAAGAATACGGTGGAGAACAAACTCACCTTCCACGATTACATCGATTGCCTTTACTCACAATCGACGATACTAAGTATAGAACAAAGAATCCAAAGTGTAGACCACGTGATTACAACAAACGAAGTTAGGAAAGTAGCATTAGATCCGCACGACGATAAAAGATGTATTTTGTCTTGTGGAATCCACACGTTGCCTTGGGGACACTATCGTTTAGAAAATAGTAAAAATTGTAGGCAATGCAATTGAAAAAAAAATAAACTTAAATAACTATAACTAAAATAAAAAAAAACTTTGACTGTCTCAAATTATCACATACACAATAAAGAACTAGCAAGGACAATGAATCTCTTTGGTTTCCGAAAGCAAACAATGGAGACTGTACACCGCAAGGCAGATCATGAATTTCTACCTTCCATGTTATCTAAACTCAACGGCCTGTTGATCAATCAATTTTCAAAACGTTGCTCTTCTTGCTGGAACAGGGACGATTTCGGATTCGCGACGATCGACGTGACGAGGAAACCCAACGACGGAAAATACAGAAACAAAATCAACGACTTTCAAAACGTTGCAACGTTTCTGAATTTCATCAATTTTATATCTAGATTGAAAAGTGCCAAATTCTCGTTGTAAATTTTTCTCGACTTGAATCTAGGATCGGCTATCCACTTCCGACATTTATTCTTATCGGAAATTAATTTCACGTCTACGTGCTTTCTAACATTCTCCATGGTCTTTCCGTACACCGCATTGTTCATTAATTTAAAGAAGTCCTTGTCTAAATCGGAAGTGGCAGCTGTTCTATGTTGTGTGTTAGTTTCTATGTAAGGTCTTAACCACGTGGAATGTTTAAACTTTAGTATTCTTCTAACATTTACTATCTGAACACCCTTCCCAATCAAAAACCAGAGATTCTTGTAGTGGACGACGTATCTCTGTTTAGGGTCCAATGTTAACAAAAGCTTGTCTTGAACCGAGTCGGGTGGACATTTGATTTCGGGAGTCGGAGGCAAATCCGAAAACGTGTCGTGCAGGTGGTCGGAGAATTGAAGATCTACCTCTGCGAAGAAACCACACTCGCTATCGTCGAAATGAATAATGTCTATCGAAGTGGGATCTAACCATTCGAATCCCCCGTAAGGAAGTTTCTGAACCATGGCATGTCCGTAGAGATTATTAACGTCGGCGTAGAAGATGTAATTCGATGCTCGATTTGAATCGTAATCTTCTTTCATGTGTACGTTATTAGCTTTTGCATGTCTCTGTACGCATTGCACCATTCCACCTCGTATCCCTCTTTCGATGAAAAGTAACATGTCAACGTCCGATATCAGTTCCAGCTTGACCTTTGTCTGGAATAACATTGCCGACCACGCTAATCCCGGTAGACTGTAGAAATACGCTGGATCTAATTTATAAATATTCGTTGCCGTTTTCCTGAACGCTTGAAAAACATCCGCGAGTATCGTCACGTCCAGTTTTAAGTATGCGTCGTGGTAGTCTCCGAGTGTCCTACATTCTAATTTCTCCCACATGAGTTGCGCGTGTTGGTATTCTTCGTCCGTGATTCCTTTCTCTCTGAGTCTGCTGTAAAATTCTCTTGGAAGTGGAAGAGCATCGTCGTTAAATTTAGAATTATCACTAACGTACTCGTAAGGATAAACCCCTTTACGTCTAACGAGTTCTATGTCTACGTTGGGAAAACTAGCTCTAGTTATTTTAAATTGATCGTCGGTGAGTTTGTTCGCTAAAGCATCCAGACTTGCAGAGAGAAATCTATACGAATCCAGGAAGCGCATCTCGATTGTATTTTTCGTTCCCGGAATCGACACTTGCTTGCTGAGACTAATGTAGCGTTCTTCATTCTCGGCCAAGACACCTATACGTTTCGGATCGTAGTCAAGATGTCTCACCAGGTGGTGAAAATCATATCCGCTTCCGTTGTGAAAGAATATGGGGATGAATTTAGGTTTCTGGATTTTAAGATTGCACGTGTTGCAAATTCCACCTATGTAGTTTCCGCTGAAATGATCGTGGTGGAATATTTTTTTGTTCTCATCAGTGAAACTTTGATCACATACCGGACACACCTCAGTGGAATTGTAATTTTGAAGTTCATTTTCAGTTAAAGGTGTCATCGGTTTTGATGTAAGCAGTACGCTACCAATTACCTCAACCTCCTCCACCATTTTTTTCCAGGAAGTGTTCGATTACATTTGGCCCGCGGTATATATATGCTTCATTTATTTTATCACGTCGCACAACAACATAGCCGAAACTATTAGGTTGATGAAGCTGGTACGGCGTTGTGGAGGAAATTTCAGGATCCGGTTCGCAGTAGGAGAGTGGTTTCAGGAAAGACTCGAAATCTGCGACGATGATTGCGGGATGTTCCAACAATGCCTTGTGCATTTTGAATTCTTCGACTTCGTTCGTTTCGGGCATCAACATTCTAGCCGGTCTGTTGTCACCGCAATAAATTTTATGTTCGGCAAGTTTCTCCAGAGCAATTTGACGACTATGAAGATTTTGATGATCACGTCGGTCACGATCGTCGAACGTGGTTAGGCATCTCGGGCAAACTTCGATGCAATGTTCATGCTTGGTAGTTTGACTTTTGACCAAACGTGATAGTGAACGAATTAGCGTGTAGTGATGAACATCCTCGTTTGAAATTAGAAGAAGATTAATCACACGAGCATCGTCATCGTCGATATCGCTTATCCTGACGGGATGCACGAGATATTTATCTGACGTGAAGGAATATACATTAATAGCGATGCGTTTTCCGGCACGATTTTCGAACTTTGTTATATCCGACAATGTCACCGGGTATTCAATGTCAGACATTACACTTTGAAAGTCGGTCTCGTATTGTTTGTAATTAGAAACCTGTTCTGGATTATTTTTGCAATAAACAGGATGCAGTGCAGCCAATATACACCAAAAAAAACACTTGTTATCGCTGTTCTGTATATTTAACACAGCCCTCTTGTGTTGAATGTTCGGTGGAAGAGGAACGTAGCTGGAAGCGCGAAGAGGCGAGAATCGGTTCACGTAAACGGTTAACGTGTGAGGACTTCCACACAGAGACCATCCCGACCCTTTAGCCTCGAAACCGTCGTGTTTCTTAACCAGCTCGTTGGAAACTTTATAATAGAAGTTGTCCAAATTTTCGACGTCAGCAAAATAAAGTGTCTGGTTTTTTGTACGATGATAAAAAATACTCGTTGTGCCATCAACTTTCTCGTATTCAGAAAACAGAACAACGTATACTTTTATAGAGTTGTTTTCAAGTTTATCTTTCAAAATATTTAGTACAGGTGTTTTCGTTTCATCCAAGAAACTAAGGATGTCACGGCCTGGTTCTGACTTAATTGAAAAATCCTGGAGTTGGTCGTTGAATGCAGATCTAATTGGTTTGCGTTCATTCGATAATTTAATTTGCTTGGAAGTGGAAGCTTCGGTTCCTGGATCATCGATTTTTCTTTTCACTGTTCCTCGTTCGGTCGATGGTTTGCAAATTTTGAGATGTTTACTTAAATTTGTAATGCTGATCATCTTTCCGCATCGAGCACAAGACTTAGAAGGTGACGAACGATTAATTCTCGAACCTGTTTCGCTACATCTTGCCCTGTGTACCGATAAATTGTTCCTTGAGATTAGCTTCCCGCAAGTAACACATTCAGTTTTATCATTTTTACGATTCAAACTGGTGGTGGATGCCATTGCTTTTTCGAAAATCACAGAAATCAAAAAGTCAAGTATATAGCGATACAATTTTCAGGTATGTTATTTATATAGAATTTCTTGAGGTGAAATAGAAAATGCACGATCACGTCAAAATTCAATCTGGTCGAAATTACTATGAAAAACCACGTGAAACACCTTTGAACTTGAAATAATAGATGGTATGTAGCTTCAAAGAAAGTTAAATACCTATTTTTTTTACAAAAACGAGGAGCGCTGCAACAGGACGTCCGTACTCTTCGGCTGCTCTCACGAGACTGACTGATCTGCAGTGTATGCCGTCTTATATAATAAAAACGCGGACCGTATTGAAAACACCTGTAATAATTAACCAATCAGAAGACGCCACGTTAGATATGACTCATCACATTACGTCATAACTTGTTGCAACATGTTGTGTAATAGTTTACTCCCTTATAGTTAATACAACAAAAAGCATTAGATATGAGTCATCACAATGTTACGTAATAACTTGTTGCAAAAACGTTGTGCAATAGTATACCCTTATAAGTAATACAATTAAGAAGTGCTTAATATGAGTCATCACAATGTTAGTTACATGGTTCTAGTTAGGATGATGATTTTTTTTGGTTTGTTGGATAGGGGTTGAAGAAGACTATTTGTTGTAGTGACCACAGTATTGTTTTTTTTTTTTTTTTTTTTTGTGTGTGTGCGTTTTCTGTTCTCTTACGAGAATTAATATAGGTTGCCATAGAACCCTCCAATTCATGACTTAGGAAAAATCTGTTTGCAGATTCATCACGTACGCCTATACGTGAGTAAAATGTGAATAGAACCTATGTTCGGAAATCCAAAATGGCGACCGGAAGTAGGATTATCTTAGAAACAGTAAGACTTAGGAAAAATCTGTTTGCTGATTCACCACAAACACCTATATGTAAGTAAAATATGAATAGAACCTATGTTCGGAAATTCAAAATAGCGACCGGAAGTGGGGTTATCTTGGAAACGGTAAGACGCCACGTTAGATATGACTCATCACATTACGTCATAACTTGTTGCAACATGTTGTGTAATAGTTTACTCCCTTATAGTTAATACAACAAAAAGCATTAGATATGAGTCATCACAATGTTACGTAATAACTTGTTGCAAAAACGTTGTGCAATAGTATACCCTTATAAGTAATACAATTAAGAAGTGCTTAATATGAGTCATCACAATGTTAGTTACATGGTTCTAGTTAGGATGATGATTTTTTTTGGTTTGTTGGATAGGGGTTGAAGAAGACTATTTGTTGTAGTGACCACAGTATTGTTTTTTGTTTTTTTTTGTGTGTGTGCGTTTTCTGTTCTCTTACGAGAATTAATATAGGTTGCCATAGAACCCTCCAATTCATGACTTAGGAAAAATCTGTTTGCAGATTCATCACGTACGCCTATACGTGAGTAAAATGTGAATAGAACCTATGTTCGGAAATCCAAAATGGCGACCGGAAGTAGGATTATCTTAGAAACAGTAAGACTTAGGAAAAATCTGTTTGCTGATTCACCACAAACACCTATATGTAAGTAAAATATGAATAGAACCTATGTTCGGAAATTCAAAATAGCGACCGGAAGTGGGGTTATCTTGGAAACGGTAAGACTTAGGAAAAATCTGTTTCGTGATTCATCGTGTACACCTATATGTGAGAAAAAATATGAATAAAACCTATGCTCGGAAATCCAAAATGACGACCGGAAGTGGGGTTATCTTGGAAACGGTAAGACTTAGGAAAAATCTGTTTCGTGATTCATCGTGTACACCTATATGTGAGAAAAAGTATGAATAGAAGCTATGATCGGAAATCCAAAATAGCGACCGGAAGTGGGGTTATCTTGGAAACGGTAAGACTTAGGAAAAATCTGTTTGCGGATTCATCACGTACGCCTATATGTGAGAAAAAATATGAATAGAACCTATGCTCGGAAATCCAAAATAGCGACCGGAAGTAGGGTTATCTTGGAAACGGTTAGACTTGCGAAAAATCTGTTTGCAGATTCATCACGTACGCCTATACGTGAGAAAAAACATGAATAGAAGCTATGTTCGGAAATCCAAAATGGCGACCGGAAGTGGGGTTATCTTGAAAACGGTAAGACTTAGGAAAATTCTGTTTGCGGATTCTTCATGTACACCTATACGTGAGAAAAAGTATGAATAGAACCTATGCTCGGAAATCCAAAATGGCGACCGGAAGTGGGATTATCTTGGAAACGGTAAGACTTAGGAAAAATCTGTTTGAGGATTCATCACGTACGCCTATATGTGAGTAAAATATGAATACAACCTATGTTCGGAAATCCAAAATGGCAACCGGAAGTGGGGTTAGGGGCCAGGAATCTTAAAAAAAATATTATTTGTTTGTTTGCTTGCGTCACAATATAGGCGCGCGCGCGCGTGTGTGTGGCACATCGTTTCCGAAAGAGGTTTACAAAGATCACGATATATAAACATTGGTCCCGGAGTTGGAAAATTACGATAAGGTGCATTCATCCTTCAAAGGATGGGAGAGAGTACATTATTTACTCATCACGCTGTGTCAGCGCAACGAATAAATGCGCGGAACGTGGAGAGAAAATGAGGTTTTGAGGTTTTGGTGAACCTCAATTAATAAAAATGAGTTTTTGAGATTTTGGTGATCCCCAAATGAGTAAAATGAGTTTTTGATGTTTTGGTGCTCTTTTCTTCGCTGTAAAACATCGTCAGCGCAATAAATGAGGCGCGTAACGTGGAGAGAAAATAAGTTTTTAAGGTTTTTTTGATCCCCACTTGATGTTTGTGAACTCCCTCTCTCTCTCCTCTCTCTCTCCTCTCTCTCTCACCTCTTTCTCTCCTCTCTCTTTTTTGTAAAAGGCCATGGCAAAAATATCAGTAGGTTGGCAATTTTGCTTTATGCACTGTAAGGCAAGCCTCAAGCAAGATTGCCAGCTTCTTGCTTTAGGTTAGGTTAGACCAAGACAAAAACCTTGGTGATTTTTTTCGAGTGAGGGGTTAACAACACTGCGAGTCCCATTTTCGGTTGCAGAACTCTCAAGCAAAATTGCCAGCTTCTTGCTTTAGGTTAGGTTAGACCAAGAACTTTGGTGATTTTTTTTCGAGTAAAATGTTGGCAACACTGCGAGCCTCACCGAGCCTCACTTCCGGTTTTCTGAACTCTCAAGCAAAATTGCCAACTCCTTGCTGTTTTAGGTTAGGATAGACCAAAAACCTTGGTGATTTTTTCGAATAAGCGGTTGGCAACACTGCGAGCCTCACCGAGCCTCACTTTCGGGCGTTGAACCGGGCCACTAGGTCTACTAGTAGAGGCTCTCGTGTACTTTAGCACGTAATAAAAAAAAATAGGTTAAGTTATATCACGTAAGATCGTGGCATTCCTACCAAGTACGAGTGGGGAAAAAAAAAAAATAGGAAATTTTGCTAAAACATCGCTAAGCGCTAAAACATCGACAAAAAATTGTCAATATATGTCAAAAAGTGATATTCAATTGATAAAAAAAAAACTACAAATACATACCTACCAAGTACGAGTGGGGAAAAAAAATAATGCATTGAAAGTTGTACTAAAAACATCGCTAAACGCTAAAACATGGACAAAAAATTGTCAAAATATGTCAAAAAGTGATATTCAATTGATAAAAAAAAAACAATACCTACTAAGTACTACTTTGAAACGCCCCAATTACACTACTCATATCATCCTCATCTTCGCGATTAGCCAAAGGTGGTAGAAAAGCGAATTAAAATAAACCAAATCAATCAATCAATTATGGAGATATTTTAGAATGAGTAATCTTGAATTTCAGTCTGCCCATTATTTGTCTTGGTCAGTTTATAAATACTGTCAATGCTTCTTACAACATCGCAAGTACCATTAATGTTTTGGATTTTGCTCAGGGAAGACTACCAAGTTGTTGTTTTTAAGCCGTCTCCCTTAACGAGGAACGCTAGTGGCAACCTTGCCACGCACCCCTGGTAGATATGTCAGAGCAAACATTCGCTGTGTTGGGTTGCATACGTACAGGATAGACTTTAAGCGCTTATAGCACAGAAACTAAGCGCTTTCGAGGTAAACTTTATAGGGATAAGTTACTTGTTTTTATGATATCTACCAGCACCCAAGCGTTGTTGAAAGAGTTTTGCGACACCCTGTATATACAGACGCATGAAAGTCCGCAGCTGGTAACACTAGAGCTGCAATGTATGCAATAATGCAGAATTTTCAGTATTCACGGCGGAAGCATTTTCTATTCGTCAAGCATTGTTGTATATGCAGGAGAAAAACCTGAAGAGTGTAGTGATCGCTACTGATTCAGGGTCAGTCTTACACTCCCTGGGGTCGATAACAGCTGATTACTATGTAGACTGTTACATTGTTAACAAGAATTTTGTATCACAAACTAACCAACTCAGGTTACAATATTTCTTTTGTCTGGTCTCCTGGGCATACATCCATAGAAGGAAACCACATAGCAGACGCATTAGCCAAGTACACAGCTGAAGAATCAAGTCACCGATCGCTTCGGATTATATTTTCTGCAAAAGCACTAGTCGCATGCTAAAACAGAATTGTTGAAAAGTTGGGAGAAACAATGGTCAATTACAGGGAAGACTAATGGGAAAAAATATTATTCAATTCAACCACTTATACCTAAAGAACCTTGGTATCAAGATATTAACCTTTCAAGAAACTCTTTAACAAGCCTTCTTAGATGTTGGCTAAATTACACCCTAGCCCCTAAAGACTTGTACACCAGGAAGATTGTGCAATCCCCATCTGTCAGTGTGGTGCAACTGAAGGAACACCTGATCATATTATATTTGAATGTCGTCTTAATGTAACTACGCGTGATTATTTCTTAAGAGATCTAAAAGAAGCAGGATATAATGGCACATACGCCTTGTCAACACTTTTGAGGAACCCAACTAAGAAAATAATATATGTACTTACCAACTATATTGTGAAAGAAAATATTGCATTATAAAATTATGAAATTGTAAAATTATGAAATGTAAAACAAATGTAACTGGTGCATAGCTGAAAAGCTACAACCAAATATACATTTATAAAAATCTTTGTGCCATAGCCCTACACTATCAAAAAGGGCTGTCTAGAACATTCGGGTGTGCAAGAATGGGGGACTGGTGGGGGCCATAGCCCTCTTTTGGTCAAATATTCATGAAAAAACAACAAAAAAACGTCAATTAGGAAAAAATGGCAAAATGAGGTCTGGCTGCTAAGAAAAACAGTATATTCCAACAGTTTCGAAAATCCTGGGCACGCCACTAGTTTAGAAGTGAGGAAAATATATTAAGGTTTTTTCAGTCAAAGTAGACACACCAGAAGCCTGTTGGGACTGTAAAGTTCCAGATGATGTTTTGCTCATAAAACAACTTTCCGATCATATTTGGCCAAAATTAATTTCTATCCATATTTATGTGAGTTAAGAGTAAGATATAAAAAATTCTGGGGTACTTACACTTATTCTAATATCCAATTTTCATAAATCTAAGACCACTGTACTTTTATGTGGTCAATATGTCTGTATTACTGATGCTTAGGTCTAACAAATTGTTTGTTGCTCCCTTGCATATACTTCCAGCAGTGCCTGCCGTTTGTTGTGAGTAATAAACACTGCAATTAACAGGGACGGACAAGTGTCGCCGAGTCAAAAACCAACTGTGTCATGTAGGCACGTATATTCTAGGCTACCTAGGCTATCGCCGAAGCCCAGATTAAATACAGAAAATAATCGACTATCAAATGTGACTGATGCTTCACTCTCAAACAACGACCGTGGGAAAAAATGATAGTATAAAACCCGCGACTCCTGTGCACCGTACTCCCGCGAGGAGAGTATGCTTCCTTATGGCCCGAGCTGAAGGGAAGAAAAGGCTGCGTGGGGATTTTTCTTCCAAGGTTTGTTTTCCTTGTGCTCGCTCTATACATGGGGATGGACTCCTTTCTTTTAAAACTACCACCAGATTTGAGAGGTTAAATTCTTCCCCGACCAGCGGCTGGAGGCGGACGGTGACGTATTTGTAATGGCTTCTTAGACAGGGAACTCTTCGTTATACAATGGCGGTAAAACCTTACAGCGATGCCAATTCACTAACCAGCATGGGATTTTCCCAGGTAAGGGAAATTTTCAAACTAAACTACTATTACAAGAACGGGAAAAGAGTGGCTGGCATGTGATAGGGAATTTGTTCTCTAGGCCAAAACAACACTGTCCCATCGAACACATTCAGAACTCACAGGCCGCTGACCTTCAACCAATCATGCTTTACGATGTTTTCCTTCAACCCCTCTGCTGCTTTGTTTATGACTGGCTGGGGTAGACTGACTGGCCGTAGATGATAAAGGGCATTTTGCGAGTGGAAATAGCGTTGAAGGAAGTTTAAGAAAATTAGGTTTCTTACTGTGTGGATTTTCTTTAATGTATTGAGTGAGTGAATTACGTACATATGTTTTGAATGATCTGTGCTGCATCGTGTAGTGAACGGAAATGAATGACATAATTAACGAACTATTGCCGAAACAATTTACTCTGCTTTTGCATGACGATAAACTTCAAATTGTGATTATATACAGGCCTCTGGCATCGCAAAGAAGAGAAGAATGGATTTGATTTGTTAGTTTGCGTTGCTCTTCTGCCACTTTAGCTAATCGCGACGATGAGAATGAGTGACGATACGATGCAATTCATGAAGGGTCATTCACAAAGAATACCCATGTCCTTGCCTGGATTTGAACCCGGGACCCCTGGCGTCATAGTGTGCTGTGCTAATAACCATTTTACGACAGAGGTTGCCAAGAGAAGAATGGAGTTCCTGGCAAATTAAATATTCAAGGTAAGAAGTTTATTATACGCGTATATTTTATTCTGGCACGTAGGCCTACATAAATATTTCACAATATGGGCCTCTATATTTTATAAATAACCATGAAATATTTGAAATTTTTTTCTTATTGTTTTTATATTAATGAAACAGTTATATTTTTATAATTATTAGTAAATTGTAATGCATGTATTTTAATGGCAATGTCACATCACCTTAATATCCAACAAATTGAACAAAAAAGAGCCTCCCATTTGAACATTATGATAAGAAGAGAGAGCCCAGGTTTTAAACCCAGCATACGCCACTGGTGTCATGTAGCAAATGTTTGTAGGATGTGGGACTTTAAAGTCCTGTCAGTTTATAAAAGAAAGTTAATAGAAGCTACTCCGTCTGTCCCATAATTATAGTCCGGTATGCCAAAATGGTAGTACAGGAATTACAGACGAAGAGGCAGATGGAAAACACACGGATGAGGAGAGGCACAGTAGATCAGTCTTCAAGATTGTGAAGAGGAACAACATGACCTTATCGAAACGAGCAAGAAATACCTCCCAGACGATTACCAAAAGAAGGCGTTGGGTTGCAACACAACGGTGTGGCACTGTATGGCAACCGGTCTAGCAAGGCACGCTGCAAATTGTTAGTAGAGCACTCCTTCAGTGAGTACGTGTAAAAAGAACAGCCATGAACACACAACCGATGATAGAAAGCGACAGGGGTAGCAAGAACCTCACGGACAGTAAACGACAGGCAGTGTACGAGTTTCTCTTTGAAAACAATGCGGCTGGTATAGTGAAGAAAGGTGCCATGACAAGTGCGGTTGAGAAACTTCATGTAAGTACGAGAACAGTACGCCACATTTGGCAACAGGGGCGGCAATCGTTGAAAAATGGGGACATTTGTGCTGCGGTTGTATCTCGGACGAAAGGCAAAGTCGGACCAAAGAAGAAGGATCTCGCCCTACAACGACTACAGCACCTACCGCTGCGAAAGCGGCAGAATATTCGTTCAATGGCAGTGGCCCTAAATGTTGCTAAGAGTACCCTACACAGGCGTATGCAGACAGGAGAGATCAGAGTGCATACGAATGCGCTGAAGCCATTATTGACTGATAGCAAGAAGACGGAACGTCTAAAATTTGCCTTGTCAATGCTGGATCCTACCACAGTCGCTTGTCCTGAAAGCAGAAATCCGAAGTTCAACATGATGATGGAGACAGTTCATGTGGATGAAAAATCGTTCTACCTGATGAAGTACGGTCAGAATTTGTACTTGCTGCCCAACGGACCAGACCCACAGTGAACATGTAAAATCAAATCTTTTATTCCCAACATCATGTTTCTGGCTGCCGTTGCGCGGCCTCGTTGGGATCCTGGTCGCAAGCAGTAGTTTAATGGTAAGTTAGGCATTTGGCCATTCGTCAGCAAGGAACCTGCCAAGAGGAACAGTAGGAATCGTCCTGCTGGTACAATGGTCACCAAACCATTAACTGTTACCAACACCAAACCATTAACTGTTACCAAAGATGTTTACCGGGACATGCTCATCAACAAGTTAATCCCAGCCAAAGATGCACAATGGCCTCGTGGACTGCATGCAGGGAGAATCCAAGTGTCCGTTCTGCAGGACAATGCGCGTCCGCATATCGTTCCCAATGACCGCGCCTGGATGGATGCTGCAGCGGCCAGTGGAATCACTTTGGATCTTCTATGCCAACCGCCAAACAGTCCGGACATGAATGTTTTAGATCTGGGGTACTTCCGGGCAATTCAATCTCTCCAGCATCAGGCAGCTCCACGAACTATTGATGAGTTGATCACCACTGTTGAAACATCTTTCTCTGATCTGACACGCGACAAGCTCAACAACATCTTTTTCACTTTGCAGTCCTGTCTCATTGAAATTATGCACCTCCAAAGGTGGGAACAACTACAGGATTCCCCATATGCAAAAAGCACACTTGAACCGCCGAAACGTCCTTCCATTTCGCTTGGAGTGTCCTCGAAACATTTACGACGAGGCTACAGCAGTACTGCAGCACTAGATCTAGCTCGTTGATGGGATGACAACCTTCCTGGACCAACAATCTCTTTCGTCTTGATATTTTATTTTGTCGAACTTCTTGGTCACTTTGTATTGATCCTGGATTGATTACTTTTTATTTAGGTTCTTTTGGATACTTGATCGGCCAATTTGTACTGATCCTTGAGTAATAAAGTTGTATGACTCATTCCCGTGTTTCATTTTCTTCTTCTGTATACACCAATGTCACAGTTTGAATATCGGACAATTATTATGGGACAACAAACAAAGGTGTACCGGACAATAATTATGGGACAGAGGGAGTAGTTTATAATAGATTGTGAATTATTGAAACATGCCTTAATGAAGAAATAAGTTTTGAACATATTTGCTCCACTTTGTCAACATGAAACCACACCTTAACAACAGTGGATAGATGTTCTATTGTTGATTAGTCTGTTTTTTCCCTGCTCTGTTCTTCACTATACCCCATACATTTTCTATGGGATTTATCTTGGGAATTTCCTGGCCAATTTAGGACATGTATTCCATTATCCAGCATGACTTTCTTGACCAATTTTGATGTATGGCAAGAAGTGAGATCCTGTTGGAGGGTTCCTTCCCCATCGGCAAGGATCTTACGAACTGGTACTACTTTTCTTGACAGTATTCCAGTGTACTTTTGTGAGTTCAAGACTTCCTGCCCACTAGATGTACTAGATGATGAGGGGGGGGTCTTACACACTGTTGAATCCCAAGTAACCACAACCGTTGGGCCAACATCAGTTTTTACTTGGGAAAGGTTGGTTTAAGGTGGTTGGAAAATTGACATTGATCTTACGTTAGGCCAATGGTGGTTGCAAATGTTTGCCCAACCATGGAAAAGTGAGTCAAAATGAGTTTTAAAAATCAACTTTCTTATGGTAAGACAACTTTCAAGAGCATGATGTAAATTCTAGTGTAAAATAAATAACGAACGTAACAGTGCTTCTTTTCAAATATTTCAGTCACAGTACATACTGGAAATATATTTTTAACATGACATAGAGTGGGATGAGGCTAAGCAGATAGGAAGGGAGAAGAGAATGCTAGTGAGAAAATGGAAGGAAGCCAAGGAAATAGAGAAGAAAGGTGAAGAAGACATAATGAACTGGAATGGAGGACTGAAGTTAAACAAAGAATGGAAGAAGGTGTTAGAAAGAGTGGAAAGGACAAGAGAGAAAGAGGAGAGAAGGGAGAAAAATGAAGGAAAAAGAGCATGAGATATTCTATATGAATATCTCTTTACATTCTATATGAAAGTAATTATGTTTAGCCTTTTAGGTGAAAGTACAGTTGGAAAGTGAAAGCCACCTGCTAGAAAGTTCCTAACAACTTTCTAATAGTCTGGAGGGAGTAATGTTTGTGTATATATAATGCCCTTTTTGTGTATCTTGTTACTTTTGTACTTGACACAGAGTCTGATGAAGACCTTGCTAGAAGGTTGAAACGTTACATTTTAGTTTATGTTTTTAATAAAATGAATTACTGCCTTGGTCAGCATATTTAGTTTTTCTCTTTGTCTTGTAAATTCTTTAGTGTAACATGTTTAGTTTAGCACACAAGTGTTAAGTTTTTATCGCCACATGCTAGTGGTTTTTACAATGCTAAACTTGATAATTTATAATGCATGAGTTGCATCTCGTGAATTGAAGGGAGTTTGCAACGCTGCAGCCGGCTTAGTTCCGATCTTCTCCACCCGCCTCAGTGCTGCCACCAAACAGTATATAAACAAGCCAGCGAGGCTTGGAGCTCAGTCGACTGCCAGATGCCGACTGCAAAAGACCTGGTTCCCAGATCTAGTCTGGATGTTTCCCCTACCGGGATCCGATAGCTTCCTTGAGAAGGAAGGAGGAGAATAAGAAAAGCAGATTTCCTACCTACCTGGTCTGCCCCATAAGAGCTTGGTGTGCTACCCTTGGGTCGTGGCGGCCCAAGCCCAAGTCTCCTGGGTGCTTCCAGACCTACCCTTTGTACCTTTCCGTCTCTTGCTACTGACTGGACATACCAAGGGACGGGACCGAACCGTTCCCTTGTCGTAGCTGGATTGACTTTGCGGCGTCCTTTCATACCAACACCTTTGTGAAACCGTGGGCCCCTTGGCCCGTCCCTCGAAATTGATTGGACGATTTCGCATGTTGTCCCCAGACGGCATGGCACGTGACGACTACCAAAGTTCCTATTGGTTACCTGTACTAGTTGATTCCCCCTAAATTAGATAAGAATATTAATACTGACCAGGTACCTCACTGAGGAGGATTTAAGAGCGTATGTGCTAAACAGGTTATTTACATGCGTGTATAAATATAAATAAACATTTACTAGTTGACCTTTGACCTTTCCATACTAAACCCCGCCAGCCCTGAGATACTCTGAGTCCATGTCTTCGGCTGGCTACAAGCTAGCATATTTGGGTACACTTTTGCACCGCTCCATGGTGTAGTGTGCAGTGCTCCGGCGCGCGGACGTTGCAAAAGTTTTTGGCGCCCAACGTGGGGCCCGAATTTGCAAAAACACAGGGCTCGATTTGTAAAACGTGGGGTCGGATTGGTTACATAGTGAAGCCGTATATGGACTAGAAGTGGCTCACTGGTTGAAGTGCAAGTGCTAGTGACAGTGCTCGTCTATTGAATTCACGAAGGTAGTGAAGGTAAAGTGGTTTTGGATAACCATACACAATTCACGAAGGTAAAGTGTTGCGACATATTCGAGTGTGACAAAATGGAAAAAGATACGTCCGGAATGAGTCTACGGAGCAGAGGGAGAAAAACCATGGAAGGTGAGACTGGGTTCGCATGCTGTGATGATCCTGGAGCCGAGATGGAGTCTTTCCAGTGTTTCCAGTGTCTCAAGAATTTCCATTGGAGATGCGAGGGGCAAGAAGAGACCTCAGAGACTGTTGCAGAGGCTAGGTGTAAAATATGCTTATCAGCATCATTGGTAGCGTCCCTGCTTGAACCAAGTCTTCCAAGTAAGACCCAATCAGACCATTGGCTGCTGGAGTGGTTGATGAAAAGCAAAGGAAAAGGGAAACTGCTCAATTAGAGAAAGCTCGAAAGAAAGAGTTGTTAGAGCTGAGACAGGTGGTCGAATCCATGGAGGAGAGGAGACTCCTTGAGAAGGAAGAGGAGATAGCCCGTATTAAAGAGGAGAAAGCAGAAGAAGCAGCAAAAAGGGCAAGAGAGAAAGCAGAAGAAGAAGCTAAAAGGGCAAGAGAGAAAGAAGAAGAAGAAGAAGCAAAAAGGGCAAGAGAGAAAGCAGAAGAAGAAGCTAAAAGGAAAGAAGAGGTACAGCAGTTTAGGACTCTGATAAAGTCTCTTAAAGAGAAAAGAGAGGTGGAGAAGAGAGAAGCTGAAGAGAAAAGAGATATTGAAAAGCGAGAAGCTGAAGAGAAAAGAGAAAGGGAGTTTGAAGTTCTCCGTGTCCTGGTGGAAAGTCAGGAAGAAAAGAGAAACAAAGAAAAAGAGGCAGAGAATGAAAGAAGACAGCTAGAAGCCAAGAAAGGTAGAGAGGAGTTGCGAACGCTTTTCTCTCAGCTTAAGGTTGACCAACGAGAAAGTGTTAGAGGAGAGTTGGAGAAAATCCGGATCTCTTGTCAACAGGAGGTAGTAAGGGTAGTAGAAGAACAACTTGAGCCCTTAGCTGAGTGGCATGGAGAGATAGAAAGAGAGCATGAACAGATGAAGAGGAATCTAGATACCTGCTTAGAACTGATCCAGTCTAGAGGGGAAGCTACTAGGAAAGAAACTGAAAGTGAGGATCCCGAGAGGGTTAAACAGATAGAGGTATCTGTTGAAGCAATGAGTTCAGTGGTAAAAACCCTTGGTGAAAGGACCGAGCAGATGGAAAAAAAACTGTACGAGAGCAGAAGGAGGCTGCCGACGCATTGACGCGGAATCTCCGGGATTAAGTTGTAACAACTGCTGGAGAAAAAGTGAGCTCTCTCCGTGAAGAGACCAAGAGACTGGAAGTGTCCCTTCGAAGAGAGATCCATGAACAAACTGGAACTATAATTAGAAGAGTAGGTGAGCTGCAGGATAACTTTCAAAGACTGCAGTTGCAAACCAAAGCCACTTCAGATGTACTCCCGGATTCTATTGAACGGGGTGGAAGCTTAAATCCGGAAGCGGTCACCTTTGAACCTCCAAGAGTAGTGCAAAGTCCCTACTGCGTCGAAAGAACAGTTCGAACAGATAGAGGCAAGCGACCTAGAGAGGGAGACAGTTCTGATTGATCTCCTCCTTGACGTAGAGCCGATTTCAAGATGCCTAGGATGGCTGATATTGCCCACATACCAAAATTCAAAGCCGATATCGAGGCCCAATCGGCAGAGAAGTACCTTAGAGAGCTCAATGTCAGTTTCGAGCTTATGCAGATACCTGAGCACTATAGACTTGAGTTACTTCCTAGAGTATTTGCAGGCAAGGCTGAACATTGGCTGGCAGGAAACATAGATAGTTTTGTCAACTATGCCGCCTTTTGCCTAAGATTTAAGGAGGAGTTTGCCTCTGAGAAAGCCAAACAGAGACAGTTAACTGCTGTGAGAAATCGACGATATTTTCGCCCAGTCCACGAGAATATGGAGAGCTTCGCTTGGAGCATCTACGCTGCCTATCGAAACTTGAGTGACAATTTCAGCGGAAGTGAAGTGCTGAATCTAATAATAGGACAGCTGCCGTATCGTATCCGGAACCTCTGCCTTGCGCATGCTCCGAGATCAGTTGATGAATTGACCAGTTTTCTCAAGGACTTCTCGACATCTATGACGATCCCGATGCCTGGAGAAATAAGGAAGACCCCGAGAGTAAAGAGCCTGGAATCAATAATAAGAGCTTCAAAGTCCGCAACATCGAGACCAGAACCAGCGGTAGGGAAAGGAATGCTGCGAGGACTCCAAAGTTTCATAGAAGACAAGGCTGGAGAGGAGCGGACAGCAGCAAACAGGATGGTCAGAGGAACTTGAATCGACCTTATCCAGAAAGAGGTCGAAGCTTCCCTGATATGAGGAATTATCAGGACTGGAGTTCCCCTAGACGATATTCACCTCGGGATGTAGAACAGACTAGAAGACAGTCACCAACCAGAGAAGACTTGACCTCTGAGCAGGAGAAAGCTCTAGAGACAACCCGGGACTTCCTGCATAACCAAAGGTCACAGTCTAGTCAAACAAACTAGAGCCTTGTCTACGTGCTTCGTTTCCATTTAGGCAAGGGGCCTTGGAGGAGCGACCACTCAGATCTATCCAGGAACTAAAAGTAAATTTTCAATTGTCCGAAACAGAGGAAATAAATTTGCAAAGTGATCTGAAATCTGCACGAGCATCTAAGACCAGTTACAAATCACCAGCAGTGTCTGCCAAATTAATGGAAATACCGATAAACTGTATAATTGATACCGGAAGCGAATGTTCAATTCTAAGTCATAAGGTCTGGACAAAACTAAAGGATCAAATACCAGGCATTCAGGTACAAAAGGTTCCAGAAATAAGATTAGTTGATTTCTCCGATACCCACAGAAAGCGAGTTTTTGGAAGTAGGCGAGTAGAGCTAGAATTCGGCGGAATATCTTTTAGTACTGCAGTTTTTATGTTGAAGAAATATGTTGCGAATCTTCTTGAAGTCATGTCATGCTTCAGACAGCACTCAGCAGAGTTGTTTTTCGAGAAGACTCCTGAACATGAGGAAGGGAATCCTCTGGATATTGAAGCTGTGCGGTACATCCACGTAGCCCAGGTAGAGAAGGCTGAGATGTATAAATCCGCTGACCTCTCAAGGAAGTTAGAGGTATTAGATATTTTGACTGATTCCCATAAGCAGGAGTTCCTAAATGTGCCGAGACGCAATTTGGAGATTATTTTTGAGAAGCTCGTACCATTGAAGAATGTTGGATATAAGCAAAGTGCCGAGACAGTTCTTTACGAGTCACATTCTATACCGCTTCTCCTGATGGCTCTTCTGGAGAATGAAGATTAGAAGATTTGGAACTTCGACAAGCCAATATGGTGTCTTGTGAAGCTATTGGTTATCAGTTGGTTAATTACCTTGTTCTGTATCCGGTCTCATAGTGTTTTCCTCTTGGGTTGCTATTCCGTGTATCCCTGTCTAATGAAGTTCTGGACTACTTCACCATCTCTACAACGAAGCCATATCTAAACACTCTAGCAAGGCTCAACAACTGTTGATACAGAAGAATGAAAGTAAAAAGGAAACGCTCTTCAATTAGAAGGTGACTTGGTTCTTGTCAGGAATCACAAGTTAAGTTCCCGAAAGAATAGGACTATCGCCAAATTGTTTGAGGTATACATTGGCCCCTATGCCGCCTCGGATGTTCGAAGCAACACTGCCCTGCTGTTGAACCCAACGACCAAGAATCCAGTCGACCGAGTGAATTTTAACAACCTTCGTCTCTTCAGGTGTTCCCCCGAACGGAGAAGACAAATAGTGAATGAAGAAAAGACTTAGTGATTGAAGAGTAAAAGAGATATAGACTCTGGTTTATCAAAAAGTTTTCTGAAAATTTAAACTTTCTAATTTTCCTCAAAATTTTTGCCCGAGAGAGGGGCATATGTAACGACCCTGCGTGGTCATCATATTTAGCTATCCTGCGTGATAGCCATATTCTTTAATATATAATTATTAATGCTGGAGAAATGCCCTGCGAGACTTATGCTTTTGATTTATCTTTTATCTAATTTTGAGTGCATTGTTGTTAGGCATATATTGTTGTGGCACACACGTTTTGGTTAAAGAAAGTATGCTAAACGGCCCTGCGTGGTTTACGCATTCAGTTATCTTTTGTACAGTAATTGTTGTTTAATATGTAACTTGCATTGTCGAACCTCTTTGTCTTGTAAATTCTTTAATGTAACATGTTTAGTTTAGCACACAAGTGTTAAGTTTATATCGCCACATGCTAGTGGTTTTTACAATGCTAAACTTGATAATTTATAATGCATGAGTTGCATCTCGTGAATTGAAGGGAGTTTGCAACGCTGCAGCCGGCTTAGTTCCGATCTTCTCCACCCGCCTCAGTGCTGCCACCAAACAGTATATAAACAAGCCAGCGAGGCTTGGAGCTCAGTCGACTGCCAGATGCCGACTGCGAAAGACCTGGTTCCCAGATCTAGTCTGGATGTTTCCCCTACCGGGATCCAATAGCTTCCTTGAGAAGGAAGGAGGAGAATAAGAAAAGCAGATTTCCTACCTACCTGGTCTGCCCCATAAGAGCTTGGTGTGCTACCCTTGGGTCGTGGCGGCCCAAGCCCAAGTTTCCTGGGTGCTTCCAGACCTACCCTTTGTACCTTTCCGTCTCTTGCTACTGACTGGACATACCAAGGGACCGAACCGTTCCCTTGTCGTAGCTGGATTGACTTTGCGGCGTCCTTTCATACCAACACCTTTGTGAAACCGTGGGCCCCTTGGCCCGTCCCTCGAAATTGATTGGACGCTTTCGCATGTTGTCCCCAGACGGCGTGGCACGTGACGACTACCAAAGTTCCTATTGGTTACCTGTACTAGTTGGTTCCCCCTAAATTAGATAAGAAGACTAATGCTGCCCAGTTACCTCACTGAGGAGGATTTAAGAGCGTATGTGCTAAACAGGTTATTTACATGCGTGTATAAATATAAATAAACATTTACTAGTTGACCTTTGACCTTTCCATACTAAACCCCACAAGCCCCGAGATATTTTGAGTCCATGTCTTCGGCTGGATACAAGCTAGCATATATGGGTACACTTTTGCACCGCTCCGTGGTGTAGTGTGCAGTGCTCTGGCACGCGGACATTGCATGGTCCAACGTAAGAACATATGTTGGCCCAACCTGAAAACCACACGTTGGAACCTTGGCCAAAATTACCATTGCCCAATGGTATGTTCTTACGTTTGGCCAACCATTTTCAGTATGCTGGCCCAAGTTACTTGGGATATGTTAAGGCCTCATTGCATCATCACACAACAGCACCGATGAAATATTTCATCGGAAAATAAATCTTTTTCCAATCATCAGTACTCCAATATTGCTATTTTTTCACCCATTGCACAAGTTTTTCCTTCATAGCATGGGTTAACAGTCGCCTTTTGATTGGGTTCCATGCTCTGTGCCCAGCTTCCAGTAACCTTCTGCACACATTTGATGAATCAATGTGAACTCAGAACCTATCAACTCTCTCTTGATCTTGACTTGTCTTTGATTGATTTTACTGTTTCTCAGCAGCCATGTGTCTGGTCTAGGTGACGTTTTCATTCTTCTACCACATTTCCCTTTCCGTTTAACAATTGAAGACCCAAATTATTTGTCATCATTGACAATTCAACTCATACTGGATTTTTCAACACCAACTCTTGCTGCAATGTGTCTTAACCGTCATAGAAGTGTTCTCTCTCAGTGCAACAATCATTTCCCTCTTCCTTGGATTTATATCCATCACTTAACACAAAGCAGAAAACAGCTTCACAGCTCTATTTCATACACCTTTCTCAGAGGAATACAACGAACAAGACCAACAATAAAGTTTCACGGTTTTTCTACCACCAGTCAACCACTCTGTAGAGCAAACTTTTTTTTTCTGAAAATGCCTAATATACTGCTTACCATCCTTCATAACTCCTGCCTGAAACAAGTCCTTCAAATCAGGAACAGACCTCCCATTTCGGATTGTTTGCACTTTTTTTGTAAGTATTATGCCAAAAATACATTCCACAGAATGTCATCAATAACTCCCGATTCCTCCCCCCTCCCATTTTATCACTTCACCGCACCGACAAACAATAGTACTGCAAATAATATGAATGAAAAACTCACTGCAAATTTCACACGACAGAAGAAAGCAAAAGTCAACCTCCCACGGTGACAAGTGTCTGCTATCCCCAAAAGCCGTGGATGAATGAATCGGAGTTGCCAATGGAAGAAATATTTTGTAGAAGGGGGATAATTAAGCATGTAGAAAATATGTTAGCATAAAATGGTATTCATCCCAGCACACTTTAATATCACTTTGTAATGTCTGGTGGGGAGCTTATTCGAATCCCATAGTAAGCATTGTGTTTACTTGTTTTCTTTTTCATTCATTCATATCGTCGGGTCAACAGTCAACTCCCAACCTATAGGCTCAAATGCAATGAAACTCAAATAAAATTTTGATCTCTGGATGAGAATTGTGTGAAACTTGTAATTGTCCATATAATTTTCCCCTGACTCCATGACAACGCCAAAAGGGGGTTCACGTAAGATGCAATCCCCCGTCAGTCAGTCCATTCTGGTCATCTTCATATATGGGAAAAAATCTTGCTAGCGTCTTTAACCTCATACAAATCTCATAGTTTACTCATACATTAAATATGATCTTCCATCACATCATATTCTTGCCCTCCTCTCTGATCTCTACCTAGGTATATCAGCAGTCGTTTTCTGTCTTTTTATTGCAACCGAACACAGTGATCTATCTACATGTGACTGCTAAATGTTAGTAGGGGCTAAACATTCCAGAAAAAATAATGTTGACTACTGCCAACACTGAACATGCTGCCAAAATTCTACAACAGGGAAAGAAATGCAGGATGGGGTGAGTGCTGGCAGACCCAAACATATGTTGGGGTTGATCGGAGACAATGGAGTTGCTCTCCGAAGTTCTAGGGTACCCAACAGAAGCAGCAGCATTTGCTTGGGGAAATTGGCAGAACCCACAAATTGAGTGGTTTCGGGAAGCATCGGAGGCACAATCGGGACTGCCTTCATGAGGACCAGGCTACACGAGAAAGGTAGCAGCGTGTTTGTGCGGAAATCGGAATTTCTGGCAGTGGAAGGGTTTTCGAAGCGATGATTGTTGAATTTTCATGTTTGGGGAAGGTGAAAAAAATACTTGATTTTTTCTTAACGTGTTGTGATTTGATTTGATTTATTTTACTTCCCTTTTGTGCCACTTTTGGCTAATTTGCGAAGATGGGGATGAGTGATATGATGACATTGATGAATGGACACTCACAAACATCCATGCCCAGGCCAGGATTCGAACCTAGGACCCGTGGTTAACGTGTTGTGGGTACACATTGCGTAACCAGAATGCACACTGCTGCTCAACACTTAGCAAGTGAGCAGCTAAACTATAGTTTTAAAAAAAAAAAAAATTGTCTTCAACAACATGAAGCCTCATTGCTATAAAAATGACCAAACAGCTGCACTTAGTGCTGGCTCGTAGCTAGAGTTGATCTCCAGGGGGGCTTTGTAAACCAAGCCCATTTTTCAAAAGTATTAAATGAAGGTAATGTCAGATAATAGGGAGGTGTTAAGAAAAAGCCTATTAAACGTCAAACTATTATTATAATTTTACATATTACGAACCTAATACAGTAATCACTGCACTGAGTAGCGAATGACAGACACACGAGTCATAGTGTAGGCAAGCACGCCACGCGGTAGTTGGGAGAAACTAAAAATAGACTATGCTCACAACTCGCATTTCTTGTTGCCGATTCACGATTTTTTTTCCGGTGGTATATCGGATAAACGAGACTCTACTGTACATGCAGCTACTTAGACTTCGGCTCATAAAGATGAACAAATGTAATAGCTGCTGTTCATGTTCTGTGAGTGTATCCTTCATCAAGTTGTGATTTTCACCCTTCACTGCAAACAAATTTTCAAAATAGTTTTACCTAATGTCAGAAATGGGCCGATGGCAGTGCCATGTGGGGTCTAAGTCTACCCTTACCATGGGCCTGCCTTAGTGTATGGCTCGTAAGATTTTTTAAAAATCATTTTTCATTCACATTTACCTAAAACTACCTATGTAACGGCTTGTTATTTAGCATTGAAATACATCTACACTCAATGGTGGCAATTGGGTTCCAAAACTAGCGAGGCAAGGTGCCAAAACTGGGTGGGCAAGGACAGTTTACTTTCCGTTGGTAGATAAGGTTTATCATAGTGCAGGGGAAAAAGTGGAATAAAGTGGGGGGAGGGGGCAACTGCTCCCCTAATCACTGCCACTGTCTACACTGACAGACAATAATGTAGAACATTTGTATTTACATAAATTGTTAATTGCTCCCTACTAATTTTGGGATCTACTGTATACAGAGATGTATTTTAAAAATTTTCATTGAAACTATGGAATGTATGGAAAAATGGTTTCTACAAAGTTGTTCATTTTTGTAAGAGGGATAAAAATAACATCTGTTTAGAAGAAATAGTCAAAAGGTAGCAGTAGGAGGAAGGGGAATATCTTGTTTAAGATTTGCAGATGACATGGTCCTGTTGGCAGAAAATGAAAGAATCATAAATGCCATGCTATCAGAAATGAATACCCACTGTGAACAGTTCGGGATGAAAATAAATGTGAATAAAATGAAAGCAATGGTGATCGGAAGAAAGCAGAGGAAGGCAAACGTGAGTATCAGAGGTAAGAGAATCGATTGAGTAGACAGCTTTAAATATCTTGGATGCGTCATAAGCAATGATATGAAATGCAGCCAAGAAATGAAAGTAAGAATAGCAATGGCGAAGGAAGCCTTCAATACAAAGAAAAATACTTTCTGTGGATCTTATGAACAAAGAACTGAGGAAAATACTAATGAAATGCTTTGTATGGATTGTAGCTCTATATGGTGCGTAAACGTGGACACTGAGAACAAGTGAGAAAAAGCAACTGGAAGCTCTGGAAATGTGGTTATGGAGATGAATGGAATGGGTGAAATGGACAGAAAAAGTGAAAAATGAAACAGTGCTAGAAAGTGTTGGGGAAAAGAGATCAATGCTGGACATAATCGTGAAGAGAAAAAGAAATTGGTTGGCCCACTGGATGAGAAGGAACTGTATCCTAAGGGATGCTATTGAAGCAATGGTCGAGGGAAAGAAAATCCGGGGAAGAAGATTCCAAATGAATGACACCAAATACTACAAAGCAAAGAGCTGAAGATCGAACAGCATGCATGGAGGTTGCAAGGAAAGACCTGCCCCTGGGCAGAAAACAATGGATGAATGAATGAAAAAACTTACCAATACCGATCCTGTACTGTACTATTATCTCAAGATGTAGCAGGAAGGCACTAGTTATATCCTACATGTGATAATAATCTAGTACCATTACAAGTTCTAAAGCAAAAGAGTACCTGCCTCTGTGGCTGGAGTTAGCATGAAATGATACAGACAGAGGTGTTATCTTTGAATCTGGGTAAGGCATCTTGTTTCTCCAATCATCTATTCAGTATTTCATCATTATTTACCCAGAAGATTTCATAAAGCAGGAAATAAATGTACATAAAATTGTCATTGATCATTTAAGCTTTTCTAACTTCAAATTACAAATATTAAGATATATTTGCAAAGGATATACTTTGGTGAAAACTATATTGACAAAAGAGAAAAATAGAGAAATATGGACAGTGTATTAGTGTATTGAAACATATTTATTAACAGCCAATGTTTAACAAATTCACGTAATAAATTCTTTAAAATACATACAAGCTAGGCTAGGCGGTGTTATTTACGCCCCTGCCTTTTGATAATACATATTTTATCAATATCAATATGTTTATTCATCATTGAGCATTACAATAATGCAATAGATGTCGTCATTGGTACAAATATACAAGAATAGTATAAACATACAAATATAAGACATAATACAAGAATAGTATAAGCATACAAATATAAGACATAAAACAAGAATAGTATAAACATACAAATATAAGAAATAATACAAGAATAGCATATATATCTAAATATAAAACTCAATCCAAGAATAGCATAAACAAGCCTACATAAATAATAAATATATAGGGTGAGTATGAAGAGGACAGTATTACATATATTAAGAGTTCTAGAAATTTAAATCATCTTTTGAGTGCAGAATAAATTCATTTATTGAGTAGAAAACCTTTTCTCTTAGCCAGTCTTGTAGCACCCTTCAAAATTTTTCAAGAGGTGCCTAGTGAGCTGTCCCTGGGAGCTGGTTGAAGAGTTTTATTCCCATGTGTTTGTAATTATTTTGTATTTTGCTTAGCCTGGTTGATGATGTGTCCAACTTATAATTGAATCTTGTGTCTGTGTATAGTGTCTCTTATGTTGAATTTATGAATATTTTCTTTGATAAACATTAGGCAGCTAAATATGTATAGGCATGGAACAGTCATTATTTTATATTGATTGAAAAATAGGTTTGCATGAAACAGATTGGTTGAATATTCCAGCCATATTTCTTACTGTTTTTTTTTCTGCCAAATGAATACATTGCCAGCAGTTGATGAGTTACCCCATATGTTAAATAGCTATGAAAAAAGGCGTAATAAGATTGTACCAATAAATTTTTACTTACACAGGATCTAAGTTTATTTAATAAGAAGATATAACTGCACACATAATTTGTTTGTTTGCACATCCCACGATAATTTTGAATCTAGATGTAGACCAAGAAGCTTTACTGAGGTACATTCAATGTCCTTATTTAGGGTGAAGATTATTTTCTCTGTTTTTCTGAAGTGCATGTTACTTTTCTCTTCATAAACTTTTGTCTTCTCGTTTAATATCTAAGAAACTAAAAGTTAAAATATACAAAACAGTAATTTTGGCTGTATTATTATATGTATGCAAAACTTGGTCCCTTACATTGAAAGAGGAACATAAATTGAGAGTATTTGAAAATAAGATCCTTAGGAAAATATTTGGACCTAAAAGGGATGAGGAGACAGGAGAGTGGAGAAGGTTACTTAATTTGTATTCATGTCCAGATATTATTAGAATGATTAAATCAAGAAGACTTAGGTGGGCAGGCCATGTGGCATGAATGGGAGAGGAAACAAGAGTTTACAGGCTTCTTGCAGGGTAACCTGATGGTAAGAGACCTGTAGGAAGGCCAAGACTAAGATCGAGGGATAACGCTGAGATGGACCTAAAGGAAATCGGTAGGGATGGAAAAGAGTATACAGATCTTGCTCAGGATAGGAACAGATGGAAGGCCTGTGTTGCTGCAGTTAGAGGCACAACAGTGATGTAGAAAAACTTGAAATTGCAGGCAATCCGAGTTTTTGGGATAATGACGACACACATCCTGCCCCTTTTCCTTAACTTGTGTGCAT
>NW_028143191.1:27522-203786 GCF_977018435.1 Lepisma saccharinum
CTACAATTTAAAAGTAGCTTCGCTATAGCTATTCCTGTGCACTAGCACTAAATTTATTTTGAACCATGAATCACTTCATCACACAAATATGCTGTGATATCAGACATTTCAATCAAACATTACAATGGAGATTATACATTAATCTATTACAATTCACTGATTTGGAGAAACACATTGATGGGTTTTGTACAATGAGATTTAAATTCTCCAGTTGATATTTTGCATCAACATACTGATAACTCTGTACATGGGGATTCATTAAAATATAATAACAACAATACATTATACTGAGATAATATTCCATTATGCACACTATATTTTCTTTCCAAAATCTCACT
Organism: Lepisma saccharinum; assembly: GCF_977018435.1. Lineage (NCBI taxonomy): Eukaryota > Metazoa > Arthropoda > Insecta > Zygentoma > Lepismatidae > Lepisma > Lepisma saccharinum. The sequence continues at coordinate 27,861 of NW_028143191.1, forward strand.
GAAGTTATTACTATTGGTGCTGTTATTGCATGATTAGAAATTAATCTCTTGAGTAAAAGCAATGGTGCAGTATTTTTTTTTTACTTCCTTTTTAAGAGATTTGCTGGATTGAATTTTAATGTGGTTAGGGAGTTCATTATATAAATGGATCCCAGTGTGCTTAGTTGCTTTTTCATACAAAACTGTGTTATGAATAGGTGTTAACTTTCTTTCTAGTGAAATAATTTGATTATGTATGTCTTGCTGGAACCTGAATAAGTTCTAGTAATTCACTTTTACATAATCTAGGTATATCAGGTTCCGCAAAAAGTCATATTTCTTCACATACTATTTTTACTTGTACTCCTGGGAACATTCCCATTGAACCAAATGACACCTTTGGCTAATCATGAAGATGAGGATCAGTGATGATATGATGAAATTGATGAAGGGACACTCACAAAGAACACCCATGTCCAGGCTAGGATTCGAACCGAGTACCCCTAGTGTTGTAGCATGCTGTGCTAATCACTCTGTAAAGGAGGTTGGCATCTAACAGAATGGAGTTGTTCTTGGTCACAGTACACAGGTCTGCTATCAGTTGCTCGTCAAATGAGCATCATTGAACATTCATAATGTTCGGGGAAGATTCACAGATCATGACACACAGTTTTGGTTTGTCAAGTTCTGTAGTGGATATGATACCTTGGAAGACAAATATAGTTCAGGAAGACTAGAAGAGATGCATGACAACCAGCTCTGATGGCTGATCAACTCAGATTCTTATTAAATGTGTTTGGAGCTCAATATGAAGCTTGGGTTATTAGAATAAGATTCAAGATTTCATCCCCCACAAGATTGGATTATTGGAATAAGATTCAACATTTCATCCCCCACAAGATTGGATTATTGGAATAAGATTCAAGATTTCATCCCCACAAGATTGGAAAGAAATGGCTTTTGTACAACCTGTTCAAGAGTCAATGGCTGTGCCCTTGTAAACCACCAAGCAGTGTCAAAAGAGTTGTTGTCACTTTCCTCAGCATCAACTGTGAACATGGTAAGTATAATTTCTTGAACCCTTTTCATAAGTACTGAAGGAAATGCTGGAGAAATGGGAGTACATAGAGTGGGGACTTAGCTAGGTGGCTCCATCGTGTGGCATTTGTCACTCTTGCGAAGAGGACAAATGTGTTCTGGACAGCACGTGGAACAGTGCATTATTAATTTATGGGACAGAGTGAAATGATCAATGTAGATTTGGGCTGTGACCAGCTTAAACAAGATCAAAATTCACTACATGCAGCTAGGTTTACACTACGTGCACTCCCATTTCTACAGTACTTATGAAAACAGTTCAATAATTTATACTTACCATGCTCATAGTTGATTCTGAAAACAGTGGCATCAACTTATATGGGTACGGGCCTACCCAATAATTTGTCATATTATTATTATTATTATTATTATTATTATTATGTATTTGGATTCATGGATTACGCATTGAAATCCATAAATAAGAGATTTAAAAAACATAGCTGAGAATGCATTGTGTTCATGTGCACTTTATTAATTTATCCTCCTGCTAGTCAAACGGCTTGTGTTTAGGATGACCAAGTCTCCTGAATTTCCCAGGATATCCTGTATTAGAGCTAACTTTTGTGGATCCTCCCGGCTCCAGTATATTTCATTAACGACCAAATCGCAAAATTTCAACTCATTCCATGTTCGGTGAAGCATACAAAACTTCGAGTCGACTGCAAGATCTTGCATGTTTAACCTTTAGCGACTGGAAATGATGTCATATCATGCAGTAGTTGATTGATGCTTAGTTCTGCAGTTGTAGTGGGGGTTAGGACTATGAAACCTGACAATTTGTACATTTTTATTTTCTAATGTGGTCTGTATATTATATAAAATGTAAATCAATTCTTTTGTTTAATATCAGTCCATAAAGATTTGCTTGAATGATGCTACACAGCCAAACATGCACAAAATTTGTCGTGACTAAATCTCCTTCAAATTCAATTCAAAGTTGGAAATCTACCTTAAATTCAAGGGCAAAAGTTGGTCACCTTACTTGTGTTTGTCATTTTTCAGAAGCAAGACTGTCGTCACAGTTGTTCTGGCACACAGCTCAGTGACTACAATGAACAAGTGTTCTAGGATGAGGAGGAGCAGGTTCACCAAATACAAGTCTCATGGAATAAATCAGTTCCAGAAAGTTTGGGTTTGTGCGGACCTGGGTATAATGTGGTTGTGACTTTCTCAGTGTTATTTGTCATGGATAAATTTGTAATCTAGCACCCGTCAGTAGACAATACTCTCACCCAGTGTTCCGATACTGAGATTTAAAATTACTTTGGGAGATTGTGATTTTATAATATCAAGTTAAGGAGAAAGAATGAATTCTAATGATAGAACTTTTCAAAATTCATGGCAGGACAAACATCTGTGGATTTTTTTACGGTGAAAAAAAAAGCTTTAAAGTATACAGGGAAGCAAGGAAGCTAAAAATATTAAGTTTTTTCCATCAAAGGGAACCCTTGTTTAATTTTTTTGGGGGGGGGGGTTATCAAATAGAAACATGTTTTAAGAAAGTTCAGTTCTCATGAAACCTCTAAGTGCTGATACACATACCTGCACCAAGTGTTAGGAAGGAAGGATTTATGAGATTTTTGGTGAACTTATAACTAGTGCTTGTCTGACACATATTTATGTGCATATGGTACAAATACACACACTATCTCATTCTGTATCAGAAAAACTTCCTGTATTGAATTGTCACAAGTCTGTCTTATTTATGGACAACAGAAAACCCCGTACTGCAAAGTGGATGTGACAAACTTAATCTTTATATGGTTTACGTCTATAGGGCATCTACATTTTCACACCTATAACTGGGGTGGATAAAAATTGTTTTTTGATTTTATTTTAGAAACTACCCCTAAATCTGCTTGTATGGTTTTTGGCACCATACAAATAAGACATATGTTTTCCATAGAAAGGCATTTTCTAGTAAACTGCCCTGTAAAATATTTGAACAATTTGATTAAAGTAAATTGAAAATGTATGTAAATATACTTTTTTCTGTTTCTGATAGTATATATGTGAACCTATTATGGAAATGTTTGTTGAGTGTTAATAAAACTATAATAATTTCAGTAACTTTTCTTCCAGTGGAAATAAAATATTCTGAATGTACTTCATAATTGCAACATAAAATATATTTTCTTAGTCTTTGTAGCTGGATTTGGCAACTTTAACGATAGTTTGCAAAATATCAGCTGCCATGTTTATTTACCGTTCAATATTAATGGCATTATTTATGGTTTAACATGAATAATATTTTGTATATTATTCTACACAAAATATTTTCTATTTTTGCCTACAAATACAGTGTTTTTCAAAAGTCGCGCAACCAAACTTTAAAAATTTATATCACGAAAACCGTAAGAGATATTTACATCGGGTTTGCTGCATTATAAAGCCTCATCCTTTCAATGCTTAACATTATCAATTTATTCCATACAGAAAATTAAAAATAAAATAACTGGCAGAAGACAGCATTAACATTTTCCAGAAATGCACTTTTGAGTAAGAAAACTATATAAGATATTATCGGAGAGTCACAATTAGACGTCTGATGACCGATCCCTTGTCAATCTGTCAGTTGCGACCAATAATGATCATATGCAGCATTTGATTGATTTAAGACTCGCGATTTTATGGGTTGAGTGAAAAAGTGCCATTTTTAGGAACATATCTCCGTAGCTGGCAACACTAGCAGGTTGGAATTTTGTCACCAAACGCAAGCAATATGTGCCTAAGTATTGTCCGTACATTTACATGAAAAATCATAAATCATGATTTTGTAGCGAAATTGGACTCTTGAGAGAATCCTAAGCTGCCCCTGGTTACCCTGAATTTTCTTCGCTCACGCTTCGCCACTACAGGGCCTGGTTGATTCAGCATTAGGGTTACCAGATCGCTGAAAGGGAAATGTAGGACAGCGGGACATGCTGTCCCAAAATGTAGGACACAAAACATTCTCAATAAATAATACATATTTCCATAGGGCACGTTAGAAAGTAGTTGAAAAATTACACTTTTCAGTTTAAAAAAAAATGAATTCTTTATGAATTTTTAAATGCAAAATTTCAAGACTTGCAATCATACTAATCATACCTCTTAAGTGGTACTTCTCTGAGGAGACAACTTTTATCAAAATTTCAGGTTTAGTCAAACTATATTTATGTTAGAGTGGACAGTCAAACTCTTTGAAATTATAAGGATTAGTAACAGACATTTTACAGACTTTATGAAAAAATAATTTCTCTCGTTAGTCTGTTGGACTGATGGTAATAAAAGTACTCTCTGAAAATTTGCATTATGACCTGTAATGTTAAACAAATATTCAGCAATTACCGTAATTTAAAATTCGAGAAGTTTCATCTTGGGTAGTCTTTAGTTCAATAACAGGGTGTCTACCAAAATAACACATCCAGAATTCTTCACTTTTTCTAGACTTTTCTAGACCTTTTTCCCCGTCTTTCTTAACGTTTATTTATCTGACCCCTACTTAGGTAAAATTGGAAATTAGTAATTGAGAAAATAAATATTTATTTATTGAAAACCCCTACCAAAGGGCCAGTTAAGATGAAAACTGAAGCTGAATTTAAGAAGAGAATTAGATCTGCTTTCTCGTATTAATGCATCCTGAACTGTGTTTGGCAAACGAGGAAGGCTTTGGCATCTGGACTCAAGCCAATATAATCTTATGTGGAGCTTGTGCCGGTTGTCCCTATATGTTTGTGACTGTCCCTTCATCCATCTTACCTTACCGCCATTCATTATCATTTTCGCGATTAACCAAAGGGACAGAAAAAGTTAAATAAAACAAACTAAATCAACCAATCAGTCATTATGAAGCAGAAATTATTGACCACAAGAATAATTTATTGCCTTTGTATTGACTTCTTGACCTATTTGTTGATTTCTTTACTTTTTCTTGACTACCATGACTTTCTTGACCTGTAGACACTTTGAATAACTTTGTTCTCTATACCCCTGCTTTACAATCAAATTATATTGAATAAGAATGGCAACACCTTGTTCCAGCAGTATAATCCCTAAGGCAAGAGATTCTGCTCAGGCATTGAACAGTGACATTATCAGAAAGTGGTCCCAAAACTTTGTTCATTAAGTGCTTCTGTTTTTCCATATTTTTAATAGCAGGACAAACTTTTTTCTTATTGGGCAATGACAATCAAAATAAATGTCACCATTGAGTTTGGAAACGCAGTCCATAGACTTGTAACTTGCATGATTTTTTTCTGTTACCTACTTTCCTAATTAATATTATGTGACACTCAAAATGTAGGACATTTATGATATTTTTCAAATTTACCTGTGCAAGAACCTGCTTCTTTTAGTAATGCATAATACAATTTAAATTATATGATAAATTAATGAATAATTTTTAAGAAAACCTTGCACAGGGGTAGGATTGTAACCCCACCATATTTTACGATTTTTTTATTAGTAACTGCTATTTCACATAATCATTGATCTATCCAACCCAAATTTTAGCTTTTCAATTTCTCTAACTATAATGTCTGCTACATTAACTGGTCTCCCTACACAATAATCTTCGTAATATATTATGTGGCACATATCACGACTTCTAACATCATTATGAATGATGGAAATCAATGTCTTATAGAATTCAAATGTTAATAGTGCCCTTTCTTCACTCGAAAACCCAGGTTGCATTGAATCACTCTTAAACATATTAAATAAGGTTAATAAGATGGCGGGTCCTTCTGCTGCAGCATAAATATGCTTTCCTCCAAATTTACTATCTTCGGAAGCTGCAATTCTGTACACCGTATTCTCGTATATCCGTTGCGTTGAACCAGCTCTATTCAGTCTTATTGGACCAAGTTTTCTCCGTACTTCTTCCATTTTTCCTTCTGACAAGTCTGCCAAGTTACCTGGTACATAGGCTGATGTTGGAACAAGAACAAACATCTTCTTGATGGGAAAGGAGTCCTCAGCCAACTGTTCTTCTAATATGAAGTCTTCGATTCTTTCTCTTATACTCTGAGAATTTTGATAGCCATGATTTGGAAGTATTATATCCAAATAACCATAAAAAAATGCATAAGCCATTCCAGTGCTACAGTTTACTCCTTCTATTAGTCTCTTGTTACTACTTACGGAAGAACTGTGAGAGAGTATGAGACGGTAAATAATTTCACACATCATAAGAACTGGAAAGTGGACTTTAAAATCAACAGCTGGAATAGAAATGTCATAATTTTCACATGCTATAAACAACAATGCTATGAGACAAGCCGATAAAATGCCACTGAGTACTGATATATTACGCAACAAGTTTATTCTCATTGCTGTAAACTGATTATTTGAATTCACCGAGTGAAAATACTTCCAATCTTTATCAAATGAACACAGATTTAACAGCATGTGTGACAAACACAGTGCACTGCTATTAAATATAAATGAAACCATTAAACCATATATAGGACAGCTCATATTGATATGATATCGGTTTTCAGAACCACCACGGCACAAAATAAAAAGGGTGTCACAGGGCAGCCGCAAAATGTAGTCATGTACATGCGTATGTACCAGAAATTTCTTTTCGCTCCTATGAAATCGACCACACAAAAGTTAGTTGTGTGTTTAACTTTGATGAAATTACTTTAGTCGTGAGCATAATCAGCCCTGAACCTAAACACAATAAAGCACATAAATGTCACTTGTCTTGGAGTTTCGCCCTTATAGTTATGTTTTTTATAGAAATTACATACATCGTTCAATATAATACTATCTAGGACAAGTATTTTTATAAATCAATCTCCACAGAATAGGTATGCACAACTAATGCTTCCAATTCTCCTTTTATATTTGATAAATATGGGCACATATTCCATCCACAATTTATGAAAATTGCCAGAAGTTACTCGAAAATGTAGAATTCTGCGTTGTTATACATTATAGAAATAAGAAAGCACAAACCACTTGCAAAATTGAGTGTTCTGTGGCGTTATCACAGCAAGCACTCTGGAAACAATAAAAACATTTAAAGCTGTAATCAGTTAAGCTCCCAAGTTTACACTAACTTCAATTTAATGTGCTTTCACTATGTTAGTTTATTTATGACATTTGTACACAAATTTTGGGGAAATTCCAGCCAGCTGCAAATGCTTGCTTGCTTGATTTCTTCAATGACCTTCACCTTGTTTGGTGACTTTTGGACAGTTTCTTTCTCTCTCTCGCTTTTCCTTTTGATCTAAATTTTTTGATGTTAGTTTATTCTGGATGCTCGCACAACTTGGGTTGTTAATAAACAAACAAAAACTATTCTTCACTCCTTTGAGGCACACTGAGGAGTCTTCTTACTAGAAGGGGTGTGCCCTGGTGAGGAGAAAGAAAAGATGTAGGTAAGTAAATCACATGGTTACATTTTGGTACTAAAGTATCATGTCTCTATTTTTATTTTATCTTAGTTTTTTTTCATATGGTAATTTGTGAGTTCTTTATAAATTTACTAATACTATTCAGTATGATTGGGTTTTGTGAGAATATGAAGTTATTTAGTTGTGTAGGTATTGGTATTTGCAACTGATTTAATGTTTCCAGAATATGTCTCTTTCGTGTTGATGAAAAATGCGTTAAAAATCATGTGTTCTATTGATCCAATAGCCTCTCCACACTCATAAATATTTGTGGGCCACTGTCCTATTCAGTTTAAGAATTCTGGTGTTCGAATATGTTCTGTTTGTAATCTGATAATTAGGTCATTCCACCAGGGGTCATTGATCTTCGGGAAAAATTGGTGGTGAATTTTATTTGTTGTTTGAGACAAAGTGTCATAGAAACGTTGCCATTCTCCCTTAATGTTTTGTTTTGCTCTTGGCCGTATATGGTAGAGGTAGTATCTTACTATTCTTCTCATTGGTAGATTTGGCTAGTTTGTCTGCATATTAATTTCCTTGAAACCATACATGGCGGCCTGGTATCCATTGTTAAGATTACTTTTCTACCTGTCCTCTGTAATTGTGTTCAAATTGAACTAGGGTTGATGGTATCTTCCTCAGAAAATTCTGATGGTATCTCCCTCAGAAAATTCTAAGTCAATGCCATATATAGGGCTTTCCAATAAGAACGATATGATTTTACAATGAAATATCATAAAAACTATTTCAGATACAACCAAACTTTTTATATTATTTTGAAGCATAGTTTATTACATTATGTTTTGAATAACACATCATTTAAGTGTCCACCTCGACTTCATGCACACAAGTGAATTTGATGAACCCAATTCTTGATGACTTTGTGCAATAACTCTGGCCTAATGCCACAAATGCAGCGTTTGATGTTCAACCTTAATGCATCAAGGGTTCGTGGGCTGTTTGCATAGACTATAGATTTCAAATAACCCCACACAAAGCAATCTAAAGGAGTTAAATCACAACTTCTTGGAGGCCAACTAACAGTTGCATTTCTTGAAATTATCCTTTCACCAAACTCCTCTTGCAATACGTCGATAGTGGCATTAGCAGTGTGACATTTGGCACCATCTTATAGGAACCACATGTCCTCCAAATCAATTTCATCTAAATTTGACCACAAAAAATCTGTTAACATCAATCGGTACCAGTCAATGTAACTGCATCTCCTACCTCGTTATGGGGGGAAAAAAAATGGTCTGATGATGCCACAAACCACACCTTACAGTGACCTTTTGCGGATGCAATGGCTTTTCGTGAATCTCTTGTGGATTGTTTTCACACCAAAAACGACAAATTTCTTTGTTAACATATCCACCTAACCAGAAATGAGCTTCATCTGAGAAGATAATTTGTTGCCCAAAATTATGATCCATTTCAAGTTCAATAGAACATCTATTTTCATAAATTCTTTGGATAATAACCAAACATTCTTGAAGCGTGTATTTAGCCATGATGAATTGTCACAGTAAACTAAACACAAACGACAACTAGTGACAGTTATAACATTTGAAGCATAGTTGCCAGTCATTTCAAAATCATATCATTCTTATTGGAAAACCCTATACATACCCGTTGTGTGATTCCATATGGTATGTGTGCTGTGAGGTAATTTTTTTTTGAGGAAATGATGGTCCTGTGTGAAATTATTAGCTAGCTCCTTCACTATGAAAAATATTTTTATATCTATTTTGGCTTACTTGTATAGTTGTTTTATCATGCACGGATTTGAGTATTTAACTAGTTTAATTCCTCTTAGGTTTCCTTGGAAGTTGGATGTAGTTTCAACCATGACTATGTATGGTCTGGGATGCGTTAGACAGTACAAATTAGTTGGTCTGAATTAGTTTCTCTTTTTGAGATTTTCACTATTGTTACTAGAACAATGTCCTCATTACCCTTATGTTGGTGTTTTTTGCATTTATGGTCACTTCTTCATCAGGAATACTTACTTACTTACTTATCCGGCACTACAGTTCTGGATGAACCTTGGCCTCCCAAATTACAGCCCTCCATTCTTCTCTATACTTTGCAGCATTTCTCCAATTTCTAACTACTAGGGTTTTCAGATCGCTCTCCACTTCATCTAGCCAGCGGTTTCTTGGTCTTCCTCTTTTTCTTCTCCCTTCCATCTTGGCACAGTGAATAGCTCTTGGCATTCTTCCTTCTTGCATTATCTCAATATGTCCCATCCATCTTAATAAATTTGATTTTACAAATCTCACTATATCATCCATTTGTAACAGATTGTCTATTTCCATCTTATTGCATATTCTCCAGGTAGTATTTCCCTCTTGACAGGTCCATAAATTCCTCGTACTATTTTTCTTTCGAATACATGTAGTTTGTTGGCATCTTCGGCACTAATGTTCCAACTTTCTCATCCATATACTACAACTGGCCTTATTAGTGTTTTATATATTTTCATTCTTGTTGATCTTGATATTAGTTGGGATTTTAATAGTGAGAGCTTTGCAAAGAATGCTCGATTTGCTACCATAATTATTTTTTGAATCTCTTCACTAACTCCATTATTATTACTAACTGTTGATCCAACCCCTTCAAAGTTATAGTTGTCAATTTTTAGATCTTGCACGCGATTTCTTCCTTTTCTAGCTGTTGTTTTCATATACACTCTGTAAAGAAAAAATAGCGACACTTGCTCGGATATGGTTTTCACAAGATTCATTAACTAACATGATTTTGTACATGAATTCCTGATAACATTACAATGTATATTCACAATGAGCAGTCCAACCTTAACTACATACGCCACAGTTTTAGCTTATTGACATGACTATAATGAATATATATGCATATATAACTAACTGTGTGTGTGTTTCTATAAAAAAGCCTTTGTAGAGAGTAATACATAAAAGTCAAAGAAACAATAAGAATAGCACAAAACAAAAAAATAGAATATCTTAAGGGTAAGGACATATTGTATATAAACATCGAGAGTACAACACAGCAAACTAGTATTTTGTATGACCACCATGGGCTTTCTGCAGTGCAGCCAATCGTCGAGGCATGCTGGTTACAAGGTTATGGCAAAGTGTAACCTCGATTTCATGGAACCAAACCCGGATTGTCTGTTCCATGAGTTCCCTTCTATTCGAGAATGTCTTGTTATGCAGTCTTCTGCAATATAATGGCCCACAAATTTTCAATGGGATTCATGTCAGGCGAGTTTGGAGGCCACCAGTGTCTCGAAATACTCAGTCCTTGAACCACGTATTGACGATTTTAGCTTGGGGACATGATGAATTATCATCCTGGAAAACAAAGTAGTCCATATTTTCTCCAGAAAAGTAGTCTCTAGCTGTTGTAAGAACTTTACGTTCCAGAATTTTAAGATATTTTTGTGAATAAACTGACTCCATCTTCAGATGCCTTGAGCAGTAAAGAAAGCCCACACCATCTCTCCGCCAGTGAATTTTTGCGTCACTGAAACACTATTCTTTTCAAGTTCCTTGCCTTTTCACATCCATAACTTGACACCACCATCGTTTCCCACTATTCTAAATCTCTTTTCGTCGGAGAAAATGACGTGCTTCCACTAGTCTTCACTTAGTCTTCAGTCCAACTTGAATATCGCCTCACAAACGTATGTCTTGCTGCCCTGTGTGCTTTTGTCAGCTTCTGCTTCTTATGCGGTTTCTTCTTCCCAATACCCACTTCACGCAGTCGAGACAACATAGTTGTATGGCAGACTGCAATTCCAAGGTCATTTCTAATTACAGAAGCGAGTTGGCGGGAACTCATTCCTCGAATCTGCAGTGCTGTTGTTTTCATTTTCAGATCTACTCTGGGTGATGTTTTCCATTTTCTACCACACTGTTGCCGAAGTGACGATTCGTTATGCTGGTTTTGCTTGTGAATTACTAATCCTGCTGTTGAATGGTGAATCTTGAGTATTCCACCGATCTCCCTGAGAGATTTACCTTCGCTGTGCAGAGTAAGAATTTTGCATTGCTGACGTAGTGACAATTGATTTAATTGAATTTAAAATTTTGGGAGCGTCAGCACTAAGGCTATTTTGCTCCCGTCACATTATACGGGGGCCAGCCCCTTATCATTACAAATAACAACTCTAACGTTGCCTAACTAAAAATGTTAAAATGTTCTGACTTCTGTTAAAAGCTGAGGCTGTAAAGGGGCACTCAGCACACATAAGGACAAAGGAACAGGACAATACAAACAAAATTATACTGGCCATGGGGCCAGTCGCCAGAGCCTCGTTAGTCTTAAGTCCAGGGTGTACTAACGTGGAAGTGAGGTTGACATTTGGGTGTACTACGTGGAAGGTCACCCCTTACACCCCGACGTAGTAACAAGTCACATTTCTTAACCATTTTACTTGTTTAGAGTCCACATACATTAACAATATCACACAAAAACAACGCTACACAACAACAATACTGCCACTTGACACTGTACAAACAATGAGAAAGCACAAAACAGTCACTAACTGCTGTTTACCTTGGCCTACACATCACAACTGCAATGCAGAATTCTCACGACGATAACTGACGAGGTGTTTTCAGCACCACCTGGTGGGAATATTACTGCTACACAAACATTTGACTAGCGCGGTTCGTGACCACAGGTGTCACAGATAATGCAACGAAACCATCCTACTCTTCCCTTCCTTTTATTTCTTTTCTAGCAGGCTGAAACTATGGTTTTCTGTGTAAGTTACTGTGAGAATTGAGGTGTTGCTATTTTTTCTTTACAGAGTGTATTTTGTTTTGCTTTCATTAATTTCCAAAATCAATTTTCTTTCTTTCTTGAATCAAATTAATTTTATTTCAAGGCTATTCACATTTCTTGCTATTAGAACTAAGTCATCAGCAGGAAACTGATTTATATGTAAATACATATTTATGTATGAAGCTGAAATCAGTTATATTTTGTATTATCTTTAGGCATCATGGCATGTAGACTCGAAAATTTCAGTTTTCTATTTTCCATATTTTAGTTATATTTACATATTATTTCCATATTTCAGAACATTTCTCAACATATACTCCATATTCGCACAATAACTACATGTCCCCATTTGACAGAAAGTGTTGAGTGAATTTCTTGAGAATAACTGACAAATTTTAAAAACACTCCCAGTACTTCTTACAATATTGAATGCAGTTTTAGTCAATATACATAAATCCATCTTGGGGTCCTAGTTTTGATAACCGGTGCAGGCACATAGCGGTTCTTCAGATCCCACTTTAAACTGTAGGTCTAGTCCCAATTAGCCTTTCTGTGCATAAAGTGGACTTAAAACAACAACTACATAAATATATCTAACCCTTTTGGGATGAGAACTTATCTCACTTACGTGAGCAGTCGCGTGTTGTACTTTTTAACAACATGTATAAATTAGCTCCTTTCACAAGCTTAATTTATTTTGTTCTGCATGACTATATATTTTCTAATGTTCTTATGTTTATACATTGTTATTTTTAATTGTTTTGATTTATTTTTATTGGATAAGATTATTTTATTAATTGTGGAGGCACATTGCACAGTGGTTCGCATCCCAATTTAAACTGTAGGTCCAGTCCCGATTAGCCCATATGGGCATAAAGTGGTTTGAAACACTAATTCTATATTATTTTATAGTGCTGACAAGGTTTTTCAAGAATACAAAAAAAATATGGTATGTAAAGCCAGAATCACACAGAACTGGATTTTCAGTAGGAATGCCCTAGTTGGCACTGGACTGGCTACCTATTTGCTAGTTTTCACCTTACATGATACTTGTTACTGTACTTGTTGATAGACTTTTGTTCCCATAAGACATTGCACAGAGCAGACAATCTTTAAAGATGGGTGAACAATTTGAAGAATGTTGTAGGAGAATTACTGCTCTGTGCTTTTATTAAAAAATAAAGAAGGTAAGCATGGACTAAAAGTTGCCTCGAAAAAAATATGGTAAGCAATGCGTACCGAACAAGCTTTTTGATGAACTCTGGTATGGATATTCATACATGAGATTCGCAGGATTCATTCACAGAAAACACACTTGTAATAATAAGGATTTTATTTTCAGCTAATCATATTTCTCACGTACACATCTCATCGCTTTGCTTAAAATCTAAACATTAATGAACTGAACACAAATGCACTGCATGTCATTGACATATATTTACTTTTTTTTTTTTGTTATCAAGAAACTAACAAAAAACATCCAGCACTCGAAAATCACACACAAAAAACTCTCCTTTGCAAACTCACAGATTATCTTCACATGGCCAAACTTTGCTCTGATTGGCTGTTCCAAAGAATCCAGTCGAGGAAAGCCAGTAGCAATTAGAACAAGTCCTATTCCTCCAAACCAGTCAAGCAGCCAGCCTTCACATCCGGGCAGGTAGCCAGTTCAGCGCCAACCAACTGGATATCCTGTTCCATGTGATTGGATCTTAAGATATAAAGGCTGGCTATTTTTGTTAGTTTCTCGATAAAAAAGGAAAGAGATGACATGCAGTGCATTCGTGTTCAGTTCATTAATATTTAGGTATTTATGCAAAGCAATGAGATGTGTATGTGGCAAATATGATTAGCCAGCCGAAAATGAAAAACCTTATTATTGCAAGTGTATTAAATTAAAAGTTTGATTTTTTTTAAATTTATGAATAAATCTGCATACCCGAGCTAATTAAAAAACATGTTCGGTACGTATTGATTACCATATTTTTTCAAGCCAATTTCTAGTACATACTTTCATTTTTTAATTTTTAATAAAAGCACAAAGCAGTAATTCACCTACAAATTTCTCATCCATCTTTATAGATTGTCTGCTCTGCAGAATGTCTTGTGGGAACAAAAGTCTATCGGCAAGTAAGGTAACAATTATTGTGTGAAGCGAAAACTAGCAAATGGGTAGAAATGTGATTCAGGCTTTATTCACTACAGTATTTTAATAATTCACTTGATCTTACATGAAAGCAAATAAAAACAAATGCAAAATTGTCCTCCCCACCTGAAGATTCTTGAAGAAATAATTATTTTCCATTTGTATCTAATCTAATCACTCAGAAACAGTACGATAAACAAAAATTAAAATACTACACGAGAAGGAGCGTGTTGTAAAAAGTACAACATTCACTAACGTTCATTGTTCGAAAACTTATATACTCTTACTCCACCACAGATTCTATTTGCTTCAAATGAAAGACTCTTGCATCACTACAGACAATGTTTGCCTACTGGTTACCTTAACCATTTTGCAAAATATTGTGTTGTTGAAATACATGTGTTTGACACCTGACAAACAAATATGAATCACTTGATTGATCAATTACTTCTTGGATTACAGTATCAGCATTAATTTCATACCAAGCTTTATAGAGGGAAATGTTGTATCCTCTTTACATTATGAAAAATACCTTCCTTAATGACTATGGTACGAAACCGAACGATAGAAGGGACCTCCTTCGCCTTACCCCATTTCCGCGGCACACGGTCTCTGGGCAGCTTATCGCCACCACTTCTTGAGCAGAAGCGTACAAACCACAAATATCAGGTCTTTTTATGCTGATACTGATTTCTGCCAGTCACAGAATGGCGAAAGATATATGAATAAAATTAGGAGAATTCACTTCATAGCAGAAGAGTTGACATAATTATTTGTCAAAAAATTAGCTTGTGCCTGAGGTACTTTAACAGACAACGTGCTACAGGCAGAACGTTCAATTTCATATTAGCTAATAAATGGAAAACAAGCACACAAGCTGTATTTTTGAAAGACAAAATATGCATGACGAACGTTATTCTTTTTGTACATATGACACGTACAACTTTCATGTACAACATATATTTTACACATATGCAACATGGAGCGGCGTAAAATAAGAAAATACATGTGCAACAAGTGGCCGCGGTGGCTCAGTCGGTAACGCATCTGACTACCATGCTAAAGGTCCCGGGTTCGATCCCCGGCCGGTTCAAATCCGTGAACTTTTCTAACGATGGAAGCGGCCCCGGCGCCCACCCAGCATCGAATAACATATGTACCTGGGGAAACCCTGGGGGGTAAAGGTGGTCAGGGCGTGATGCTGATCACATCACCCCCACTCACAACCGGATCAAGAAAGTGTGGGGCGTTACCCCCACACCCCCTATACGCCTTCATGGCATGGTGCTATGCACAGGGGAGCACTTTTACTTTTTTTTTACATGCTAACGCTAAATTGTGTACGTAATTATTCAAAGTTTTTTTAAAAATATTATTTAAATTCATTACGTGATCAATTCATCCGCCAAATTGTTTCTGAAATGTGCGTGCCTGAAATTTGCGGGCGAAGCGAGCAAGAAAATTTTACGAAATGTACTTTTATTTGTATAAAATTTGAAATCGTGGGGGCAATTACCCCTCTGTACCTCCTGCAAGTGCCCTTAACAGTCTGGAAGAAAAATGCAATAAACACTTGAAAACTAATTTCGTCTTGAGTATCCATTTGTCCTGCTATCTTTAGATTCTGCTAGTCATATTTCTTTACTTCAATGTTTGCTCCCCCTAGATTGGACATCCATCCAAGATTGGTGGGGACAATGACCCTGCCCCCTGTGGTTGCAGCACTGTTTGTGAGTGTCTCTTCATCAATTTCACGTCATCACTCATAGCTAGATTTGGCAGAAAAGCAACGCTAAGTAAAATAAATTAAATATCCACTCCCCTCTCTCTATCACATGAATCGCTATTACCAAAAGGTAGACAGACTGAGTAAACAAAAAATTATGCAGTTCAAACTTCATAGCAACACATCCAAGAAAAACAGCCAAATACATTAGGCACCTTTAATACAAGACTACTCAAAATGTCACAACTGTTTTAGATACTTAAAATTGTGAGATCATTTCCAGAAATCTGAATCTGGAAGGTAATTTTTTTTCCCAATACTGATACATTATACGGAATCCCACACACCTTCATAAATCACAAAATCAATAAATGTCTTTGTTATGTTGCTAGAGTAATACAGGATATAATTGTAAAGAGTAGTGAGAATTCCAGGTAGGAATGTGTTCTGTATTTTTCACAGGGGGTGGGGCAGTTGCCCCCCTCTAGCTACGGGCTGGAACCATTCACGGATAGCCTCACAAAGCATGCACGGCAAGGTTAGGTTAGGCAAACAGTTAAAATTGTCATCTTCTTGCAAAAAAAAAAACGGTACGGTTGGAAACACTGACAGGGATTTACCTCATCAAACGTTCACAACATTTGGTTCATGTAGTGCAAGTAAATGAGAGCAACAGCAGATGGGTAAAATTTTCAAAGCCGGGAAACGTCTGTAACTCGTTTATTTTGTAATTGTTGACATTCGCACTTACCTCTTCTGCATTGTGAGTTTGTTTAACAATGAATTTACCTTTCTTTAACGAAAATAATTTCCATTTTAGAGATATCAAGTAATTAATCTTCCTTGTTTTTCCCCTTCAGTAGGTATTTTTCTGTGAAAAGTAGTGGTAATGGAACCGAACCTAACATAACCTCGTAGGCATACCTCGTCCCCGTGATGGTTCGTGGGGCTATCGTGAATTTTGGGGCTACCCGTGGATGGTTTTTGGGGCTAACATCAATGGTTTGTGGGGCTACCTGTGAATGCTTTTTGGGGCTAACATCAACCATCCACGGGTAGCCCCAATAATCTAAATTAAGTTCTTATTTCTACACCCTCGATTTCCAAATTTCCTACCGATTGCGGGCTCCGCCCCTGGGCTTACTCTACAGAGTCCCTGTTAAAGATATGTTAGAAATTCGGCAGATTCACCTGCCCCCAAATTTATACGTGAGCGCCAAATTTTAAGTGCAGATTCGTGATTACGAGGCCTAAGTTAGTAAGTATCCCAAATTTCAAACAAATTGGATAAATTCCCTGTATTGTTAAATTATACCGTTATATAAATCCGTTCCCTTGTCATCAGCGGTAACATTATCGTATGAGGGAAACTGATTCCTTCAAATTTACAGGAGAAAGTACTTACGGAAATCATTTTCTTTAGCGTTGTGGAAGTTCCTGAATGTAGATTTGATCCATTTTAATGTGAATGCGTGTTGTTTTCTGCGAAAATCTCTGTCCGACATGCTGTTTCTGCTCCCGCCATTTGCTTTCTGCACGAGAGTGCAATGTTCCGTGCATTAAGATGATGTAACCCCGTAGCCAGTGTTTCAGCCTCGCCGTATTTTCACTAGAACATGACGTGTCGAGTATTTTTTTTTTGTAACTATGCTTGCCTAACCTAACTTAACCTAACCTTACGGGAAATGGTTTTTGGGGCTAACATGAACGCTTTTTGGGGCTAACGTGAATGGGGTACTAGTTTACTATCCTTCGGACACATTTATTTATTTTTAAAGAAGAAACTACTTACCGTAATAAGTTCCTGTAGCATTGTCGAACATCGGGAAGGTGTTTTGTGTGATGTGGGAATGTTTCATAGCTGAAATTCATGTTGTTCGTTGAAAATTAATTCTCCGACGGAGAATAGTGTTTGGCGCATGTACCTTCGTACACCATCACGCGTCGTGTCAGTAACATGATGCGTCGTGATTGTGTTTTGCTCATGTTCATTGGGTATCCAGTGTTTCAAACTGTCTGTGTTTGCAACGAGAGTTAGAAGGATGGCATGTCGCTAGCCCCACGAACCATTGGCGCGTGGTTAGGTTAGTTCGGTTACGTTAGGCAAACATAGTTAAAATTTGGTGTCGTGTTAGTATCAGGATCTAGAAATTGGAAATAATTGCGAACCATTGACACTAGCCACACGAACCATTGGCGCTAGCCCCACAAACCATTGGCGCTAGCCCCACAAACCATTGGTGCTAGCCCCACGAACCATTGACACTAGCCCCACGAACCATTGGTGCTAGCCCCACGAACCATTGGTGCTAGCCCCACGAACCATTGGCTCTAGCCCCATGAACCATTGGCGCTAGCCCCACGAACCATTGGTGCTAGCCCCACGAATCATTCACGCTAGCCCCACATACCATTGGTGCTAGCCCCACGAACCATTCACGCTAGCCCCACATACCATTGGTGCTAGCCCCACGAACCACTGGCGCTAGCCCCACGAACCATTGGTGCGTGGTTAGGTTAGGTAAACATAGTTAAAATTTGGTGTCGTGGTAGTATCAGGAATATATATATTTGGTTGTGAAACAAAAAAAATCGCGAAAATCAACAGTTTCCATTCCGAAAACTAACGCCTTATTTTCGCTTATTTTGTAATTTCTAGATGTTCTACACCTTCAGGAATGTTCCGCGAAGCAGATACGTAAGTACGAATGTCAAAAATGACGAAACGAAAAAAGTAGAATGTAGTTTTGATCCATTTTAATGCGAATGCATGTGGTTTTCTACGAAAATCTATTTCCGACGCGCTATAGCTGCTGCTACAAGCCGATGTTGTCCGTATATGCTAAATTACACGAAAGGAGTGCTAATGGAACCTATCCTAACAGGCCTAACCTAACATAGTAGGCATACCTCGTCCCCGTGATGGTTCGTGGGGCTATCGTGAATTCTTGGGCTAACGTCAATGGTTTTTGGGGCTACCCATAGATGGTTTGTGGGAAATAAGGAACAACAGTAAGTACTCGTTAATGTAAGAAATAGACTATTTTCGTTAGAAATTCATTTTTTCATCTAAAGAAATGTTCTGCAATGCAGAATAGTACGTTAGCAATGTAAAAAATTGCGAAATAAATCATTGATGGGTGTCTCCGGTATAGTAAAGTAGTACCATATATATATATATATATATATATATATATATATATATATATATACTTAACAGTGTTCTACTCTGGCTCCAAAGTAGTCTATTACTCGATGCTTTCACAGTCGAAGGTACGACAACATACACGCACACATGTTGATCAAAGAGCTCACACATGAGCTCACATGATAAACTCTTTGACGGCAGTCCGCTGATCTTCACATGACTAATGTTTACGTGTCTAGACCACCAAACAGTTGCACAGCTGTTTGGGAGTTATGAGTTATAATGTGTACACTTGGAGTAGCGCTGATTTTTTTTTTTTTTAGGGGTGTGGGGTATACTCCTTTTATTAACACTTTCATGCATCGGAGACACATTTAAATCGGATATTTTGTCTTTCTCGTGGTTTGTACTTACCAATTATGTATTGCGGAACATAGTGGAAGGTGCCAATATGCTTTTTGCACGAAAACAAACACTTTTTCTGCTAAAATAAACCATTTTCCTTAATGCTACGGAAAGCACGTCACGGTGCGATATCGCTTGCTTTGCGAATTGCAACGCTTCTTTTGTTTTCGAATATCAATGTTTCCAAGTCTATTGTGCATGAAAGTTGTAAAAACCGGGGATCACGTCTGGAAATTGTACATTTCGATGAAACATTGTTCGTTAGCCTCAAAAACCATCCACGGGTAGCCCCACAAACCATTGACGTTAGCCCCAAAAACCATCCACGGGTAGCCCCAAAAACCATCCACGGGTAGCCCCACAAACCATTGACGTTAGCCCCAAAAACCATCCACGGGTAGCCCCACAAACCATTGACGTTAGCCCCACAAACCATTGACGTTAGCCCCAAAAACCATCCACGGGTAGCCCCACAAACCATTGACGTTAGCCCCAAAAACCATCCACGGGTAGCCCCACGAACCATTCACACGAGGTTAGGTTAGGCCTGTTAGGTTAGGTTCCATTAGCACTCATTTCACCCCTAAATTCATCGAAAAACCATTTTCCTTTCTCGACAAAAAACCGCCCGTTTCTCGAAGAAAAAAAAAACTCGCGTTTCTCGAAAAAAATCGCGCGTTTGGAAACCCTGATTCCACTAGCGAGATCGCGTGACTTCCGACGCTAGAGCCATCTGCAGGTACATCTTGGAAACAACGGCATGATGTTGTCGATTTTCACAAAATGCGCAATATTATTACATGAAAAGTGATTATTTATTGTTCTGCTGCATTGTAGGATGAAGTTTTAGGAATAATATATATCGACGGAGGTTATAAACCTTGGAGAAACTCATTTCCGTACGTAGTTTCTTGTGTAAAATTGAAGAAATGTGTCTCCGATGCATGAAACTGTTACCCCTTCTCAACCTTTTCATAGAAAGTAGCGTAGAAATGTTACGATACTTGGGTCCAACGCTGTTGTGAAAGTTGGATCAGATTGGACATCGGATTTTTCTGGTCTCGTGAAATGTGATCCATGTGGACTTTGGAGATACGTAAACAACATATGTCAAAGAACAATTTTGTGATGAACGAACCCGAACTAGTGGAATTGAACAACATACAAGAACAATTCGGCTTCTCATTGAAACAGATAAAATAGTGTGTGATAATTTCAGATAGTCATGTAGTAGAATCGCTGGGATGATAGGCCCCTGCAGCAAATCATGTATTCTACCATCTACGGTGTTACGGGAGAGAGGAATTGGTTCTGCTCTTTCTGCCGCTCTCCTATGTTTGATAGTGACTGTGTTTGTAAGTTTAAATTTTGAATCCTTTGTGTTGACTAATGGTGCCCTGTGGATTGCAGTCATTATTTGTAGAATATGTTTGTTTAGTGAAGAATGGAAACATGTTCATACACGCTATGGAAGTAATTACAGTTTGGTTGTCACAAACACATTTTCTTTGAAAACGTCTACGATATATTTTTGCATTCTTTCAGGTTTCATGTTTATGATTTTCTTTTCTTTATACAGTGACTCTGGTGTACCTGTTATAGCAAGTGACTGGAAAGTGCACTTTGTAACGACTATAGTTTGTGCCATTATTCATTGCCAGTTCCATACATTTGAAAGTCCCCTCACAGATTCCATAATCCTAGAACAGATGGAAGGTGCACATTATGGAAGTAGTATGGCTTTTTCGTATTACTATGGTTATTTGAATCTAGTGCTTCCAAATCATGGTTATAAGGATTCTCAGAGCTTAAAAGAAAGAATAGATGATTTCATCATAGATGAAGGTCTGGATGAAGAGTCGTTTCCTGTAAAGAAGTTCTTCATTCTTATTCCAGCCTCAGCATATATTCCAGGTAACTTAAAGGAACTTTCAGAAGAACGAATGGAAGAAGTGAAAAAGAAGTTGAAACCTGTAATGATCAGTAGAGCAGGTAATGTAGCACGACCATATGAAAATACAGTATATAGAATTAAGACTCGTAAAGTGAGCAAATTTGGTGGCAAACATATTTATGCCGTTGTGCAAGGTGCATCCATCTTACTCACAATGTACACCATATTTGAAAATGCTGCAGCACGATCAAAGTTCTCAGAAAATCAAAAGTCAGAGTACATATTTGTATTTTATAAAACTTTACTTAATATTGTCAAGAATGATGCAAGAAGTCGAGATATGTGCCATCTAATATACTACAAGGATTATAACGAGTTAGGCAGACCTGTTAATGTGGCAGATGTAGTTGTAGAAGAAATCGAAAGATTAAAGTTTGATCAAACACAAGATTAAAATTGTGATATTTGGTGCATTTCTTAAATCATAACTTTTCAAGCGATTACTAAAGATTTTGTTCAATTTTTGTCCATGGGAAGCTCGCATGCTTGCGTAAGGTAATTTTTAATTTGTTTTTTTCGGTAACACTTTACTATACCGGAGACGGATTTCTTCAAATTTACAGGAGAAAGTACTTACGCAAATCATTTTCTGTAGCGTTGTTGATGTTCGGGAATGTAGTTTTGATCCATTTTAATGCGAATGCATGTGGTTTTCTACGAAAATCTATTTCCGACGTGCTATTGCTGCTGTCGCCATTTGCTTTCTGCACGAGAGCACAATATGTGCTATTGCTGCTGCTACAACATGATGTGTCGAGGATGCGTCTTGAAGTTGTTGCCGCGTGTGGAAGATGCCGTGGAATTTGTAATTCCCATGTTGTCCGTATATGCTAAATTGAACAAAAGGAGTGCTAATGGAACCTAACCTAACCTAGTAGGCATACCGCATCCCCGCGATGGTTCGTGGGGCTATCGTATGTAAGAAATAGGCATTATTTTCGTTAAAAATCCATTATTTCACCTAAAGAAATGTTCTGCAACGCAGAATAGTACGTTATCAATGTAAAAAATTGCAAAATAAATCATTGATAGGTGTCTCCGGTATAGTAAAGTAGTACCTTTTCTTCAACCTTATTTTTTTTTTTTTTTCAAAATCCAAACAGTGCTCAGTGGGGATTATTGTAGAATTTTGAAAATCACTGTCACACGAAATTTGAACATTTCTTAAAGTAAACAGTTCTTATTACTTTAAAGAAATGTTCAAATTTCGTGCGCCAGTGATTGTCAAAATTCTACGATAATAGTCTTCCTGCTAACAGTGATTGTCAAAATTCTACGATAATAGTCTTCCTGCTAAGGGAATTCAAAATATATCATAAAACAATCGAAACCATTACCCGCATTTCCTTTCCCTGCTCAAAATGAGAGCCCAGAATTAAAACAATTTATGGATTCAGAATAGATGGAAAAAATGAAAGAATACAAAACTAATGACAAACTAAACAACTAGCCCCTACTATTGTTACAATACATTATTGAATTTGTAAAGAAAATGAAATAGGCCTATACATATTTCTAGTAATTTTTTTCATCTGATTTGCAGTTTATGTACACATTTTTTCAAGGTAAAAATGCAATTTTTAAAGTACAAATGCATCATAGTGCTGAACACAGTATGAATTCAAAATACTTTTCCAATGGATCATCCTGAGGCTGGTGACCCCAACGACTCGGCAATATCTTACGAATGCAAATCTTTACTAATGAGAGAACTTGGGATTTTTAACAGTGGTTGGCTTTACCAAATGCTACATATATTTTCCATCATGAGTCTAGCCACCATAAGTGGACTAATCTCTCGAAGAAGGTTCCTTTGCCAAGTGCTACATTTAATTCTCCATCATCCAGTTTAGCCACCATAAGTGGACTAAACTAGAGGAAAGGTTCCTTGTTGTCGTGGAAGTGAGAAATAACTGTTTCTTTGTTAAACCCAACTGACCCTTTTTATAGTCGGGGTGGGAGTCCGTGGACATTCACCCCATAGCACTGGAAATTTCCACACCAAAGATCTTTTTGAAAGATATCACCCCAACGGGGTAGCTATGAATAAGGGCAATCTAATGTCCAGCAAAAGCACAATCAAACAAGCACATATACATGCATGTAATAACATATAAAAATGCCCATATGAAAATATATTAATTAACCCTACACCTTGTAGCTGGCCAGCAATTAATTAACATAATACCAGTAATCAATCCAATTATTACATAGTTCCCCCTTCAAGAGGAGCAATAAAAAAAACAATATACTCAAAAAATAAAGTCACCATTCTTACAAGATCGTTAGAAGCTGTCGCGTGGCTCTCTTCAACGGTCCTCTGTCCCTCCACTTCACAGGCAAAAGCTTATGGTTTATGCCAGGGCAACTGGTTTGAATCACACTCCACAATCGGACAATCCTTCTCATTCTTTGCTCTGAAGGTATCTTTCCCAATCCTTTCAGACACTCTGAATATTTCAATGCAAGTTCTCCACAAACGCCACACAATCTCTCAGGAATAGGTTGCTCTCTCAGCCACACCTTCTCCTCAATGCAAGATTTGCATGTCTTAAGTTTGATCTCTTTCCCGTCATCTTGGAACATCTGACGTAAGGTTGGGCTCATCTTCTCAAATTTCCGTCTCACTTCTTCTTTTCTCCCTTTTGCTGGAAACTACAAGGAACACAACTTTTGATGTACTGAGTTATATCTCGTGTCATTTCAAGCCACGAATATTTCTCCTTGACTTTTGACAAAGTTTTCTGCTTGCAGTTGTGTCCTGGAAATTCAGAATCATCATGTGACATCAATATTTGGTTTCCCAAACTCAACGGCACCCATATCTTGGCTGCTGTTCCCTTATCATCTTGCGTGCAGTGTATTATTCTGCACAAAACTCCGTCCTCATTAAAAAAAACGATTGATTGGCTAACCTAGCAAGTTTCTTTCTATATTTCTTATTGCTTCATTACATGACATAAGAAAGTGTCTCTCATTTCCTCTGAAACAAGCAATTACATTTTTTTGTAACTAAACCAAAAGGCAACAATGATAATGCTTTGATCTTCTCATCCACAGAAATTGAATTTTTTCGAGGAAATTGCTTTCGTTTACTAGTCCCTTCCCCCATCTTCTATTTACCTCTTTGGAGATTTGCAAGGAGCATAATGCACTAGTGCTTGCAGTCTCCTGAACTTCGAGTCCTTTGGAATCCACTAATTTCCCCGTATCCTTGTTCATAGACTTCCTGCTATTCTCTTCCAGGCACGAATGATCTGACGAGTTATTCTTTCTTCGTACTGTGTTATTTATCTACACAATAGTAAGAGTGAATTCTCGTTTCCATGCAAGCTTCAAAATGTGTAAACAACATCGCTAGTCTTGAACGACCATCCATTTTCCTGAATGTGAAGTATAATTCCACTCTGCCTTAAAAAATCCCTTCCAATTATTACATCATGGAAACAATTCTCAAGAACGATAAATTTCGCTCTGCTGGACCTTTGGCATGCGAAAGGGGCGAATTTTTTCAAATTTTCCTCTCCAATCGAAAAACCTCTTGGATATTTCAAAATATGAAAAATTACAAATGCTTAGAATTTCTTCAAGAGTATTGATGTGAATTTTCATGTAGTTTTCTTTCACTGTTGTCTAGATATTATCAATAGTTTAATAGACTTATGTAATTGCAAAACTATTGATAATATCTAGACAACAGTGGAAGAAAACTACACAAAAATTCACGTCAATGCTCTAGAAGCAATTCTAAGCATATGTATATATTATTATATGTATATTCCCTCATCTGGAATCTATTCTGAATCAGTCTCTCTATCTCGTTCTTATAATCAACTGAATAATACTCTTCTAAAAATACATTTTCAAAGCTTCTGAAATCTTCAAACAGACATGAAAATCTAAACCAATCACCTGCTGGTTGCCTGAGCGAAAAATGAAGTTTCTTCTCAAACAATGACTTAAAATAATTACGCAACTTCTGCAAATAATCGTGCGGCAAAATCTTGTCATCGCCCCCTGTGAAATCTCGAATCGGTAAATTTCATTTATCAAGAATTTTCTGTACTTTTATCACGTCCTCTTTAGCATTTTGTTATTCAGTGCGAGATAATGCAAGATTACTTAACTCCCTAACAATTTCCTCCTGAGAATTATTGCTTAAATCCTGAATTCCCAATAACTGTCCAAGCAAATCTCTTATCAGATTGTACTGCCATTTTTCCTACAATATTTTTTCGACTTCTTCTTAATATTCACTTCTGTACAATCTTCGTTGTAAAAATAAAAAAATCTATCTGTCCGTCAGTCCGTCTATCTTTCCAACCTATAGACCTGACGACAATTCTTACAACTAGATATATATTGGACCTGAGCCCCCATGTGTGACAATGGCTCCATTTTGCTTCTTTATACACATAATATTTTTTTGGTGTTAGCTATGAATAAGGGGAATCAATTGTCCAGCAAAATCACAATCAAACAAGCACATACATGTACATGTAATAACATAAAAATATACATATGAAAACATATTAGTTAACCCTACACCTTGTAGCTGGCCAGCAATTAATTAACATAATACCAGTAATGATCAATCCGATCATTACAGATGTGACTATGTCACGTCAATTTCATGGATCCTGGACCATTTGCATCACTTTTGTAAAAGCAATTGTCCTGTTCGAATGTTTAATGATTTTTTTCAGTTTCATAGGAGAAAGATAAGTTTTGCAGAATTGTAGAAATTATTGTTACAGGATATTTGCACCTTGGTGAAAGTAATTCACTGTTTGGAGTTCCGAAAAGTGCAATTTAGTGGTGAAAAAAGATATGAAAGGCATCCACATTTTCCATCGACAAGTCATTTTTCATTCATAGAAAAGAGAGAAAATGTCACAAAATAGCCTAGTGTAATTGATTGTGGAAGTAAATTTGAAGCTATCACTAACTTGAGATGTTGAAAGGATTTAAATAAATTATTTTAATACTACCTATCTAACCACGAAACCATTTAGAGACATTATTTGAATACATGCCTGAAAAAGAAAAAAAACGTTCATATGAAAAACAGTCTTCACAACCCACTAAAAATTCTCTCAGGTGTATAGAGGTCACCAGCACTGGTCATTCCATTTTATCCAAGCACAAACTATTAACATAATATTTAATTTTAATGCTATTGAGCAGGATCTTGGAATTGCCTTATTTTGTACTTTTTCTGTGGGCATTCATATACTATGTGACAAAATTGGGTTTGCAAGAGAAAAATATTTTGAAATCACAATTATAATTTGGGCTGTCTTGGAAATCTGTATTATGGAAAAAAATGTTCATAATGTTGTTAAATGATCTCCAGAACCATGCTTACTTATCCACATGCCTGTAACAATGTAGACCAGAAGCCTACAAAGTGGATCACTATAAAGTGCATGATGATGCATGATGACACAGATCAACAAAATTAATCAAATAATATAAACAGGTACTTGGATATGTAAGTATGTTTCATCTGCATGTTAATATCTTACCGTGTCTAAATTCTTGTAACATGAATGATGTGCAAAGTTTTATCTTGGGCTCATGATGTTATCATTTGTTGTAAGAGCTATCAGTCTGTTTTGTTTGTTGAAAGTTGTATGTTAATGATACATTACATGTAGAATGTGACTCAATCGTTTGACTTTTCAATATTCACAAGTCTTCAAATGATGGAATATTAGACGAGACTATGACTGAGCCAATACCTATGTCGATGTATTGCTATCGGCCAATGCTGGTGGTATCAGTATTGGCATCGGAAAGTATCAGTTGGAATTCATTTACCGATACCAGCCGATACTTTCTCAACATGTTGGTCCGTAAAAATGCAGTGTGACACTTTTGTGGAGTTTTAATTATCCTGGAAATTATGCAAAATTCAAATGTTCCTTTTATTTTGCACCAGTTTTGCATGAAAAACTGGATTTTGTGATTACATATCTCTTTCAATATTCTGATGTAATTCTTGAATATGCAAATTTCTTGGTAAGTTGATGCATATATTTAAGCATATTTACAAACTATAGTGACAAATATTTTGAACAACTTTTAATTTTCGCTGAGCTGATACCACCATTTGCCGATACAGATACTTTTATAATTCCAGTATTATAAAATAATGAAGGCTAGTCATACTATCTCGTCACATCACTAGGCACGTATCTAGAAATATAATTTGAGGACTCTGTTCAAGCCAAGTGTCTCAGAAATATAATAATAAAAGTGTTTCTATTTAATATGTTATTATAATTTATTTATTTATTTAAGACTTTGTTTACATGGCGAAGTTAAGGCATTAATGCCTTCTCTTCCATTTAACCATTAATTATAGTGGTTAATTGTAATTGTTTTCTTTACAATTAATTTTATTCAATTTAAAAATGAAAAATAAAGTGACAATAGAAAAATAAGAAGTAAAATTAAAATAAAATGAATGTAATACAGTTTGCATACGAGGAGTCAAAAACTGGATTAACCATTAATCACAGTAGATTATTTTTTACTGACACTATGAAAAATATATCTGAAGAGTAAAATTAAAAATAAATGCAGTACAGTTTCTATATGAACACACATTCACATTCACACACAAATACCTATAGAGAAAGCAAATTTCTTTAGCTAAAAGTATTATGCATTGTTTTTTGGGAATTCATTCTAGGTCCAAAATGTTTAACATGCGTGATTTTAATTGTGTTTTGAATATGACAATTGAGGAAGAGGCTTGGATTTCGGGTGGCAGTATGTTCCAGTGCCCTGCAGAAGTAACGGTAAAAGAATTGGCATAGAAGTTAGACCTGTGGAGAGAAATGGATAACAGATTTTTCACGTGATCTGGTGTTGTGGGAGTGGAAGTCTTAAGATATTCAAACTGCCTGGAGAGGTATTTTGGATCTTTTATTTCTAGGGCTTTTTACAGTAGGACAATGTTGTGGTAAATCCATTTATCACTTAATTTCAGCCACTTGACCTTCACATAATATGGCGCCAAATGTTCAGAATCTCTTATGTCAAAAACGAAACGAATACAGGCATTATGGATTCGCTGCAGGCGATGATGATTAACGTCTGAATAAAGAGTGTCACAATAATCAATTATAGGGAAGAGAAGAGATTTAATAAGTTTGGTTTTTGTACATTCTGGGAGGAAGTTTTTAAGTCTGTATAGAGAGTGTAGTGCACCAAAAGCTCTCTTACATACCAAGTTCACGTGTTCTCTCCAGGTAAGATGATGGTTGAGCGTAATTCCTAGATTTTTGATTGTAGCGGAAAGAGGCAAGTTTATATTATTGACCATGAACTGGGGAGATTTAATTCGTCAATTTTCTTCAGAATACACTGGGTTTTGGTCGGTTTGACTTTCAAGCCGTGGTCTACCGACCACTTGTTGATTTTCTTGAAGTCATTGTTTACACATTTGGTTGCATACAATATTTCTTGAGGAGGGAAGGAAAAGTATAATTGAAAGTCGTCGGCATTGATGTGATACCTACAGGGATTAAGCACCGACGGGAGGTCGTTTATATACAGTGTAAACAGGAGGGGGCCCAGTACGGTGCCTTTAATGCCACAGGAATGTCTTGTTGACATCCTTGCAAATAGGAATGGAACCAGTTAACCATAGAGTTCGAGAAGCTGACTAGGGATGTGAGTAAAATTTCGTGGTCAATGGTTTGGAATGCTTTGGTAAAATCGAGAAGAACAAGGATTGTAAGTTGTCTATTGTCCATAGCTAACCTCATGTCGTCGGTTACGTTGACGAGAGCCGTGCTGCTACGTGCAACCATGATGTAAATTAATTAATTAGTACTTAATTTCTCCGATGAGTATGGAGTATAGCTGTATGTAACCACAGACTAAGAAACTGAGGAAGACAATGTTAATACCTATTTTGTTTCTTGTTTCTTGACTAATGAATATTGTTATTGCATAAATATTAAAGGATGCTATAAAATCAAAAATAAAACAGCAAATTTTCATCATCTAGCTTACGACGTTAAGAAAGCTCAAATTTGTGTAAAAACAACTGTCATGGTAGGGAAATTAATGTCAATAAAGTAAAAAATTGAATAACAAAATGAATGATGGTACATCCATTTGATGAAAAGTAAAGTTCATGATACATATTTTATGTACATTATTGTTAGTAGTGGTTTACGTACATAAATCTTCAGAGGGGCCTCCCAGATGGTGTAGTGGTAACGCAGTAACCTTGTAATCAATAGAGCTTGGGTTCGATTCTCAGTGGAGGCGCATAATGGTTCGGGTCTCACTTTAAAATGTAGGTCCAGTCCCGATTAGCCTATCTGTGCAAAAAGTGAACTTGAAAAAAAACAACTTAATATTCCTTAGTACTGTCATTCAAATCCCTATGTTCCCTATCTAATCTCGGCAGAAATAAATAACCCACATTGGCCGATACCAGCAGTCACACAAAAGGCTGACACGGGAAGAGGACAAGAATAAATTGCTGAATCCACTTCCTGCTTGAACGTAGATAAAACAAAGCTAATTTAACAGGGACCTACATCCCTCATTTCCAAGAACTCTGCAACTATCTGACCCAGCTTTAGCATGGTGGGTGGATTAAAAACATCCATCTATCTTATCACCACGAGCTTTCAGCAAGAATTGGCAATGAATGGTTTATTTCCCACAGCGTTAACTAAGCAGTTACATGCCTTCATAGCCTTTTGGGTTCACTTTCACTTACCCGTGCCTTTGATCTTGCCATCTGCTTCCCAGGAGGGTGGGGTTTTATCCAGTGCTTGTAAGAAAATTTATGGAGCTTCCTGTGCTGGTTTCCCAATCTGTCACAAGGAAGGGTGAATGAACTTTTAAGAAGTACAAATGTTGAGATGAGCTGTTGCCCTTGTAGCTCACCGATGACGATGTATTGGTATCGGCTCAGCCCTACTTTTAATTGTTACAATTCTCAAGTATCCGAATCAGTGGGAATCTGTAAGATCAAAATGGTATTGGCTCAGCCCTAGATGAGACATTTATAAAGGATTTTTCCCCCCCTGGAATATACCAGAAATCCTCAACCATTCCTCTCCGGCATGTTGCAAGATGGAGATGTTGGGGCAAAGTTATTCAACATTGCTATGTATTTGTTCCTTGGTGCCATAAATCACTGCAGGAAACAGTTCGAAAAATTTGTGCTGAATCAAAGGTGATGAGGTACTGACTGATTCTGTAGGGTACCCTCCTTACAGAAATTGGCAACATCACTGGCCTTAGGTGGTGGACTCGTGCCACTTCACACCAAGACAAATTGGAAGGTAGATAGAGATGAGTTTCTTTCTTTGTGTCCAGAATTTTGCAGACCTCTGTGGCAGAGTGGTGATGACACCAAGAGTTCCGGGTTTGAGTCCCATCAATTTCATCATATCATCACTCATCCTCATCATTGTTATTAGCCAAAAGTGGCAGAAAAGCAACGCTAAATAAAAAAATCAAATCCAATTCAGAATTGTATATTTAATGGAGTGTGTGTGTGTATGCATAGTCTGGCCATAAATACTGTTACACACTTTCTGTTTGGACTGTACATCTGGTGTTAAGGCTCATGAACCATGCTTGTGCTGAATTGAGCTGAAGCTCACTTGTGACCATTGTGTGTTCAACTGTGAAAGAATAAGCATGTATCTTGTGCTTAGCATAAAGCAGGGCGAATATGAAAACAGAGTAGCTCTGCATATGCTTGGAATGTCGCCCACTGAGATTTTCCAGCCCCCAAAAACCCTAAATAACAACAAAAGGTTTGTGTATGAGACAATACAGAGATTCATTGAGACTGGTAGTGTAAAAGATCGCCCAAGAGTTGGTCAACTTCTCACTGTATGAACAGTGGTGGCTTGCGTCTGCCAAAATCCCATCCAGAAGCAAGTGATAATGGCACGGAAGCTGAACATTTCACAATAATCAATGTCCAGGGTACTTAATGAAGACCTTGGACTTGGAGCTTACTGACGGAGTACTGGACATTTCCTGACGCCACACCTGAAGAACCAGAGACAAGTGAAATCGAGATGGCTCCTGCAGACAATGGGCATCACAGGGTCCTCTTCAGTGAGGATTTAGTGTTCAACACTGAAGAAAGTTTTAACCACCAAAATGAAAGGGTGCATGCTTCAGCTCTCGTGAAGTTCGTGAGAGAGTTCCCAAAGTCCAGAGATGCCACCAGCCCTCCTCAGTCTGGTTTGGTGGGGGCTGAGCTGTGAGGATTCTACCAAGCTTCATATTTGTGAAAAGGGCTTAAAACCCAGTGCAAAAGTATGTGTGGAAAGTGTCTTGGGCTCTCTCGTGATGCCCTTGAACCAAACAATGTTTCACAATGAACCCTGAAGCTTCCACAAAGATTATGCCCCAGCTCATAAAGTGATGATGACACAATGGTAGCTGGAGGCCAACAAACCTGGTTTCACCTCCTCTGTTGATTGGCCATCTTCTAGTCCTGATCAAAATCCTCAGGACTGCAAACTGTAGCCAAAGCTAGGGGGTACTCTGCAAGAAGAGGCACCCTATAATTGAAACTGTAAAGCACTCCTTGATGGCAGCAGGGGCTGTCTTTTCCATCGAGAATATCCGTGCTGCAATAGATGCCTGGCCAGAGATACTTCGAGCCTGTGTGAGGGCAAAAAGTGGGCACTTTGAAAACTGATTGGTGTTATTTGTGTTCAATATACACCCTCCACAAAATGACTTCGGACCTCATGTGAAATCTGCCATAGTAAGCGGTCTATCACTTTGTAGCCTTGTATCTAGTGTTTTGTTTCGAACAAGGAATTGTTTCTGCATGAATGCATCTGGCAACAGTTTATTACTGCTGATAAGCGAGTTCATTTCATTTCGTATTGTTAGTTGACACAGAAAGGTTGACTTTCTACTGTAGTGTGTGTGATAAATTGCTGTGTTTTCGTGTGGTGCACTTTGTGTTGGATATTTTCCTACTGTATTTGTGTTGGATATTTGACTACTGTTACAGGCGTATTTGTGATATGCAGGGAAAGTACTGTAGTAGTGTGGAAAAAGCCAGCATTATTGCATGGCGAAGTGAAAATGCCCCGATAAAGACGATATGTAAACAAACAGGTCATGCAAAATCAACCATAATGAAGGTACTGGCAGCCGCCAGAGGACTGCCTCCGACTGTCATTCCAAAGCACAAATTCGGAGGTGGGAGGCAAAGAAAAACAACCAAATCTACAGGCGCGCTCCTAATGAGAGAAATAAAGAAAAACCTTCGACTGACAGCGTCAGAACTTAAAAGAAAAGCACCCGAGTCTGCTGGAAAACATTAGTGTTTGGACGATCCAGCACCTTTTACAGAAAGACTTGGATTTGCCGTGTTGTACTGCTGCTAAGAAGCTACTACTCACTGCCCGCATTAAGAAGACCGTCTTGCTTTTGCAAAGAAATATGCACACTGGACACCAGCACAGTGGAGGAAAGTCATGTTTTCCGATGAAAGCTCATTCCAACAGTTCCGAATGGGAGCGGCTAAGGTTCGACGTCCATCATCTTCAGATCGATATGACCCAAAGTATACGGTTCCGACAGTTAAGCACTCCCAGTCTGTTATGGTGTGGGGGAGTTTTTCAGATGAAAGGGGTTGGGCAGGTTCATATTTCTTACTGCAAAACGTGACGATGAATGCAGATCGATATATCAACGTTCTTAAGGACCATTTAGTGGATATGCTTCAGATCCACGAGTGTGATCTTTTCATGCATGATAACGCTCCTTGCCACACGGCTAAGAAGGTAAGGAAATGGCTTGAGGAACAACAGATAAAGATGTTAGAGTGGCCTTGGAATAGCCCCGATCTCAAGCCAATTGAAAATTGTTGGCATCCTATCAAGCAATTCCTGGGAAAGAAGAAGATTCAGAACCTACAGACCTTCCAAACAGAACTGAAAAAAATGTGGTGCATTGATATGGACTTACTTCCGAAGTCTTAGTGAAGTCCGAAGTCTTAGAATTTCTTATTATGCCATGCCCAATCGCATCTAAATGGTTCTCAAGAGTAAAGGCAACATGACTCCATACTAATGTATGCATTTTTTGTTGTATATAATAGCTTAATAATAGCTTTTCTCATGAATTTTCTTATTTTTGTGCTTTTGTTATGAGGTCCGAAGTAATTTTTGCGGCAGGTATATATGTGTGTAACATATGAAAAGAAAATTTTAAAATCTGAGACCATATTCAAGTTATTCACAAAATAGTGCGAAACAGTATTTATGGCTAGATTGTATATTTAAAGATGCAACAACTAAGGTACCTGAACACAATATGGCCTATTTGCTGTTTCCAAGTAGCTACAAGGTTAATTCAACGGATGACGTTAGTGTGTCATTTAGACTGTCCGAATGACGGGATTGAACTTAAGCTGGACCACCTGACAGTGGTGTTGCCAGAATTTTTAAAGGGTGGGCTCAAGGGTGAATAAAATATTTTTAGGTAGGCTCTGGTTCGGTGGCCATGGCCATATAAGAATTTTTCAAGGTGCGGTTAAGTTTCATGAGAATGCACTCTCCCCCCATCCTCGTTGTGCTGCACTGGAGCATTCTTGTTCATGGCTTAAGTTCATACCTATAATGCAATTATTACAAATACATTTTGTATGCAGTTTTTATTATAGGTCTTTTCAGTTCTTACAGCGGGTGCTCTAGAAGCTGGCAAGGGAAGTGGGGAGCGGGGAATTTGCTGCACACCAACCAGGCAACAGCGGTGGCACCGAGAGATACGACGTGGCGGAAGTAAGTAGTATGTGAACCTTGTTCTACAGGGTGCTGATTTCTTATCGTGCTGGATCGGTCCCTTCCCCGCTCCCCACTTCCCTTGCGAGCTTCTAGAGCGCCCTTCGTAAGACCTGAAAAGACCTATAGTGTTAACAAATTTGGCATATAAATTTCGTGTATTTGATAAAAAAAAAGAGGAATATTATAAAAATAAGGTGAAATTTGCTTTCATCTTCTCTATGCTTCTACAAGACAAGACTTGTAAGCGAGCAACGCGATGATGGGAAAAGTCATTTTCAGCTAGATAACATTCAGAAAAGACTTAATTTACCAAAACTCATTTAGTCACAGTTACAGGATTAGTATATAGAATTTTGGAATAACCAATTTACTCAAATTTATTCAATAAATTTTTCTTATTTTTCTCATTGTTTTTGTGTGTGTTAAAAGTTCAATTTGATCATTTTGGTGCCCTCAGAAGACTGCTCCCAGCGCGGTCGATTCGCTTGCTCCACCCAAGAGCAGAGTTAAAATTACGGTGAAAAAAGCCAGCATTTTTAGGATGATGGAAATGCGAACGCTCAATGTTGGTTGATTTACTGACAAACATAGAAAGACAGGCGCACTGATGAAGAACCTAAAACTACTGTGAAGAATAAAGTATGAGAATATAAGATTTTTTTACTTGAATTGCATGTGCTTCACTTACTAGACTACAAACTGACACTTCATTACATTGTTCTTTCCAGTGGCATAGCAACATATGGCGAGGCCCTATTCAGGATTAGAATGTGAGGCCCCCATTCGTTCTTTACATTTGAAATCTCAATGTGAATCGATATCTTCAGCGATACGTCAGCAATTTATCATATTTAAATGATAATAAAAATTACTGACGAAAATTATATTTAATAATTTCACTCACTAAAATTATGTATCTCTTTTTTCCGGGAGCTGAATTCTGAAGCTGCATTACAGGCTTTATACTTAGCACTAGCTGCAATTCTACCATAACATTGGTGGTCACATCTAATACTCCAACAGCATTTTGCCGACCACCGTGACTGAGTGGTTAGAACAGCGCTCAATGACATCATGGGTCCCGGGCTGGGCTTGGGTGTTCTTTGTAAGTGTTGCTTTATCAATTTCATCATATCATAATCATCCTCATTGTCGCGATTAGCCAAAACTGTCAGAAAATAACTTAATCAATCCAACAGCATTTCGTATCGTCAAATTGCTCCCCCCCCCCTGCAAAAAATTACGGGCCTGCTGTAGGATGGAAGGAAACAACGCAACAATTTAAATACCTCACACTTGCTTCGAGGCAGTTGGAGGTGATTTGTTAACTTATTAAAATCGGGAGTGCAAGGTCAAGAGAAATAAGAAAATAAAAGACAAAGTGCTTTTTGTTCAAGAAAATATTAAATGGGTAAAAATGTTAAATCAAGTTATCGTGAATTTTTGCGTAAATGTTTCACATGAGAAATATGACAATATTTTTTAAAACGTTTTCGGGCCCCCGTAAACTTAGGGCTGGCTTGCCTGCATGTTACTGCCCTGATTTCATGTATTCCTTCAAATTATAACGTTTAACTCGAATTTAAAACCTGAGAAAAACAGAATGTTTTAATTTTATTGCCCACAACAATTAATCTTTCCATATTTTTTCTCACTTCAATTGTTTTGATTGATTGGTTGATTTGTTTATTGGACTTCTCATTTTGTGCCACTTTTGGCTAATTTACAAAGATGGGGATGAGTGATGGTATAATTAAATTGATGAATGGACAGAAACATCAGCCCACCAATTACCTAAAAGCATGCTAGAAATATGTGGATGCGTGAGGACAACATTTCCAACATGCCCCGTGAAAATTAACTTCCTTATTTTGAATGTAGTTGTAACTAATTCTCAGAACTTGAAGTCATTTCGATGCTAGCGGTTACCATAGCGGAGATATTACACACGATTTGCTGCGAGTCGCCGTCTGGCTGGCCGCCAAATACTACCATTGACATGCACACAAGGGACGGCGAAATGCACATATATCACTGGAATGTGAAACAATGAAATGGCAATGTGCTGGTGGTAGAATTTTTCAAAATTCATATCAGGGCTAACATCTGTGATTTTTTTATCGTGTAAAAAAGTGGTGGTGTATGAAGTATGCAAGGAAGCTAATGTTGAAAGAAACAATTTAGTTATATCAACAAAGGAGATCCTTGATTTTTGTGTTTTTTCCAACTGGAAATATACGTACTAACAGTTGGGCTGAAAAGTTCGTAGGCTGACTCATAGATGGCGTTACTAGAATTAAATCCATGTGATTTTTACTTAGTACTAACCTTCAAAAGATACGTGTATAAATTTCACAGCTGCCGGATAATTAGTTCGTGAGATATAGCATTGTGAGTGAAGCAGCTTTTGTTATTGTGAAAAAATGGATAAAAAAGAATTTCGTGTGTTAATAAAGCATTGCTTTTTGGCGAAAAAAAATACTGTTGAAGCCAAGGCTTGGCTTGATAAACATTATTCGGACTCTGCACCAGGAAAATCAACCGTTGAGAAGTGGTTTGCTAAATTTAAATGAGGCGAAATGAGCATCGAAGACGATGCACGCAGTGGACGCCCCAAAGAGGCTGTTACCGACGAAAACATCAAAAAAGTCCATATATTATATTCATCGATTACCTCAAAAAGGGCCAGACCATCAACAGCGATTATTACATAGCGTTGATGGAGCGTTTAAAGGATGAAATCACGAAAAAACGGCCCCATTTGAAGAAGAAAAAAGTGCTGTTTCATCAAGACAATGCACCGTGTCACAAATCAATGAAAACGATGGCAAAATTATATGAATTAGACTATGAATTGCTTCCCCATCCACCATATTCTCCAGATCTGGCCCCCCAGTGACTTTTTCCTGTTTGCAGACCTTAAAAGAATGCTCGCTGGAAAGAAATTTAGCACTGATGAAGAGGTAATCGCCGAAACTAAGGCCTATTTTGAGGCTAAAGAGAAATCGTACTATAAAAGTGGCATCGAAAAATTGTATGACAGCTATAATCGTTGTATCACCCTCGAAGGCAACTATATTGAATAATAAAATCGAATTTTGTCAAAAAAATATTTTTTACTATGTTAGCATACGAACTTTTCAGCCCAACTGTTATAAGAAAGTTCAGTTCCATGAAACCTCACAGTGTTAGGAAGAGAAGATTTATGAGATTTTCTGTTAACTTATAACTCAAGTTTTTGAACCCACTCAATATTTTACAAAAGTTGATGCTCCTGAAAATACTCGCTACCTGTGAATGCTCACAGGTGCACATGCAAGGTCCACTTTGCAAGGGTCGGGGTTGAGCACATCAGCACTCAGGCTGAAAGGATCGTTACGTTCTATGGTTTGGCAGAGGCTTAGTTTTTCACCAGATGGGTGGGAATGAATATTTAGTATAAATTTTTCTCAAGTAGGGAAACTTTTTTTTTCTATTTATATGCCTTGGTAGGAGAAGTTTAATTGCAGAAAATACATTTTTTTATTAGATTTGCAAATTATTATGTTTTAAAATTTTATCTTCCATATTTTACATTTTGCAAATATATCTTATGCTTGTATTATACCGATAATATTCAGTTAATACCGTTCTGATTTCTACCTTGTATTTGCTGTCCTTGTAAATCTTAGTTTCTGTAATTTTGCAGGGAGCTTAAAGTAGTCAGGACCAGGCTCTCAAAAATGATTTTATGAACTAATTAAACTAACAATTATAGATTATAATCTGTAAATAAGTGACCAGTACTCTGTCATTCCTAAACAGACTGCAATAATAATCCTAAATAACTTAATAATAAAATTATTCTACTCATACCATCACAGGTCAAGATTTCTTGCAACATATTTCCCAATGACAAACTATTGATTGATTGACTTCACATTAGACGAGAACTAAAGCTAAACTATAGCAAC
Source organism: Lepisma saccharinum (assembly GCF_977018435.1). Classification (NCBI taxonomy): domain Eukaryota; kingdom Metazoa; phylum Arthropoda; class Insecta; order Zygentoma; family Lepismatidae; genus Lepisma; species Lepisma saccharinum. The sequence goes on from NW_028143191.1 coordinate 66,235, forward strand.
GATATGCAAGCAATTCTTTGTTTCCATATTAGGTTCCCCTTGATGAGCATGTTGCAAATGTAACTGTTGGAATTAAATCCCTATTTCTTCCTGTCGTAGTCAAATTTTTTGTTTTGTTTTGGACTCAGACAGGCTAGTCAGGACTGAAGCTACACTGGCATTGAACTATACTGCGGGACATAAAAATGTGAACTTCAAGATCAAGGGTACTGTTGCCATGTTGAGCTGACGCTCATTCCCTAGGATAATAGTAGTTTATAGTTTTGCGTTATTATTTTATACTCTAATATAAAGTTTATTTTGTCTATTAGATCAAGTCTCACCTTTACAGTCATTACATATTCTTCACGATCATAAAAACTAAAAGCAGACATTCATGCTACTTCCTTATCAAACTCATCTAAGCCGGTGATATTCTTCTCCCTTTTGTAGTGTTTTTGTGGCATATGGAAGTGAGATTAATTTCTTTCAGTATTATCTATGGCCCGTTTTAATGCCTTGAACATTCGTTCTACCCACACCACATGCATCTCTATTCAGCATTTGAGCTTTTTTTGAAGTTAATAGTATTTGCTATTTCTAGGTTATCATTTATAATTTAGAACTGCACAATTTGTATTCCTGTCCAAATATTATTAGAATAATTAATGAGTGATGATATGATGAAGTTGATGAATGGACACTCACAAACATCCATACCCAGGCCAGGATTCGAATCCGGGATCCCTGGCATCGTAGCGTAATGTGCTAATCACTCTGCCAGGGGGGCCGGCTTAAGAAAACAAATATTTCACATTTAGGGGAGTAAGGGAGATAGAGGCTGATAACTAGGATGAGGATTGATAGCAACAGTTTTTTTCTTTTTTATCATTTTCCCGAAGTAGATACTTAAGAAGCAGTTATCTTTAATAGGCACTTATGACTAAAAATAGGAAAAAATGTAACCACTACAAAATTCGTGTATTTATCTCAGAAATTGCCTGAAATGGTTTTTAACCCTAGCTTACCCAAAGGAGGTCTACCAAGCCCAACACCACATGAAAATTTTTTGAAAATTTTAAAATAAATTACATTATTCCTTAGGGTGTTCCCAAAATTTTATTATTACTTTTGTTAAGTTAATAACCAGGGACGTAGCTAGGTTGACCAGTTCGGGGGGGGGGGGGGGGGGCAAAACTTAAGATTTTTTTTCTATCAAACCATTAAAAACTAACAAACTATTAATATACCATACAGGTCTACATAAGTATATGTACAGTATGTACACACACACACACACACACACATATATATATATAAAATCTTATTGGAAGAGAACATTATTTTCTCCTGTAGCTCCCAAAAATTTACGGATATAGACTCGCGAAATCCACGGCCATTATTCGGGAATCTAAATGCAGAATGAACTTATTAACTTAATGGCATCTAGACAGTCTTTAAAAATCCATGTATTTTCTCTTATGTTAGATTTTTGAGACACCAAGAACAATGTCATTAGTCCTTACTCCTCAGATATATATATTTTCTCGAAGAAAATTGAGAAGTAGTGAAAACCCTCTTCCGTCAGTTTAGATATAAAAAGGTGCTGGAATCAGGTGCAGAAGTATGACAACGGTGCGAAAATGAAATGTTTGTGTAATAAGTTCAAGATAGGCATCCCATGTATATTGTTTATACCAGAATCGAATCCGGCGGCCTTTAGTGCAAGGCGACACCCTTCACCACTATTCAATGGGACATACCCGAGTCTTTGTGGCGTCGTACTGTACACATTGGAGAATGATGACGATATATAAGATATTTTATGCACACATCTAATTTCTTAAAAGTAATCGTTTTTGTATGTCCAAAACTGAATATATGATGGCAATAGAAATAACAAAATTCCCGCGCGCTAAAAATATTGCGCTCTCGTCTTTAGTACGACAGATTCAAGGTTCGAACCCTGGTAGGAAATCCAAAATTTCTGTGATGGCCCAACATCGTGAGGACAATATGAAGCTACTTGAAATCAATATGTAAGCGAATTCCACTCTCAAAACTAGATGGGATTCGATGTGATGACCACGCGTCACCAAATGGAAAAACACTTCGGAGGCTTTGTCCTTCAAAATTAATTTTACTGAATAAATGTAGTTTTCTTTAGAGGACCTAAACATGGCAATGTTGTTTTCTTTCACCCTACTTTTATAGTTTTTCATTCAAAGGATTCCACTCCCGAAGCATGAGCATGATGCACTACGAAAACAGAGGTCCAAGGTTCTGACCTTGAACAGGTGTGGTTGCATCATGTCTCGCATCACTATTCATTCGGATCATCATTCAATCTCATCGTCGCATTTAACCCAAGAGGTAGAAAAGAGGCATAAAATAACGAAATAGAAATTATTGATTGACTTGGTTCATTTTACTTCACATTTCTGACCCTTTTTGGCTAATCGTGAAGATGAGAATGAGTTAAGATTAACTTGAGGAAAGGACCATCACAAAGAAGACACATTCTCAGGCCAGAATTCGAACACGGGGCATTCTGCTTCGTAGCGTAACCTGCTAACCACTCCACCATGGAGTTGTCGGCCCAAATAGAAATTAAAATTAGAAAATTCCATCTTGAATTTGCAGGAACCAAGTTCACCAGCAAGGGCAAAAGATTTTCGCTCCCACTAGGCTAGACAAATAACAAAGTGTTTGATAAGTAATTTGGCTCTCCATATTTCATGATATTATTATGGAAATAACTATTATTCGCTATATTACTTTGGATTAATTTTATTTGTATGTGTAGTCAACTTTCCTGCCTAAGCAGCAGCCACAGCGTCTGCATTTGCGGGTGGAGGCCAGAGTTGTTAAAGGTCCAGGAATATTAAATAAATTCAATTCCCATCCAGGAGAGAAAATTAGCAAGCGTAAATGGGTTCTGAACCGTAAGGAACTTCTTCATCTGTAACGTTTTCAATTCGGTCCATAAATTTTTTTCCAGATGAATTTAATTTTGGTCCAGGAACCTTATATCCTGAAGAATTTAAATACGGTCAACAAACATTTTTTTCTGAATCAGTTTAAATAGGGTCAAAGTTTCGCATTGAAATGAAACAATTCGCAACTTGGTACGAATTTAGATTGTGCGAGAGAAAAGGTTCCAGTCCTATAACGGAAACCTATAGAACAAATTAGAATGTATGCGTTCCCTAATCTTTAACAATCCCAGGGTTGTTAATGGTCCAGGTATTGTGAATAAATTCATTTCCCATCCGGGAGAGAAAATCAGCAAGTGTAAATGAGTTCTAGGCCTCAATTAGGTCAAGAAACCTTTTTTTCTGTATGAATTTAAATACGGTGCAGGAACTCTTTTTTCGGTAAAATTTAAATACGGTCCAGGAACCTTGTTTTGCGGCTGAATTTAAACACTGTCCAAGAACCTTTTTTCCAGGATCAATTAAAATTCGGTCCAGGAATATTTTCCAGAATCAATTAAAATTTGGTGCAGGAATATTTTCCGGATCAATTTAAATACGATCCAGTAACCTTTATTTAATGGAACAATACACTACTAGGACCGAATTTAAATTGTGCGAGAAGAAAGGTTCCGGTCCTGCAACGGAACCCAATAAAAACCATAGAAGTTATGGGTAGATGGACCTTTGACAACCCAGGTGAAGGCTAAATGAAGAAAAATCACAAAATATGCAGAATTTTGGAACATATTATTTCTAGAGCATGCACACTACTATATAAATTGACTACATACCTCGTTTCCTTCCTTAATTGAAATGTGACTTATTCTTCATCACATGTGAGATCAACCACCCTGGGAGTCAAACCCGGTCTGCTGTGTGTTAGTCGGACACCAAAGAAGAGAGTCAATGTGTTGGACATTTGGTCGATCAGTTGATCATACTTCAATTTTTTCGAGAGGAAAACGAGCTGGCAGCTTCACATTCAAAATTTCACTTCGCCTACCCCCGTGGTGGAGTTGTTAGCATATCGTGCTACGATGCCAGGTGTGCCGGGTTCAAATTCCGGACTGAGCATGGGTGTTTGTGAGTGTCCATTGATCAATTTAATCATATCATCACTCATCCCCATCTTCACAATTAGCCAAATGTGGCAGAAGGCAAAGTAAAATGAACCAAATCAATCGAAATTTCACTCGCAATGCATGAAAATGAGATCTCAAGCACTCCGTGATCCTACCGGAATCTCACGTTTACAGAAGCTAACTACTAGTATGAAACGACTTCTCGGATCAAACTCTTCTTTGAACTAGCTGACAGTCATCAATTGTCGACTAATTAACAAAGTAGGGCAAAAAGAAGCAGAAGGATATATAAAGTCGGTACATTACAATGGCTTATTATGGCCTTTCCCTTCATTGCAGGTTATGAGCACAAGGGTTGAGCGTGGGAACCTGAAGGAACCGCGACATCTTTGTCATCATCTCCCGCCAGAAAAGGGACAAACAGTAGAATTTTGTCTCTTGCAGTTTGAAAAGCCTATGTCCATGCTGAACCATAAAGTAATTAACCCAGAAAGTCCTAGGTACCTGCAGTTCGTTCCGGAGCGGCCGACAACCAGAGCCAGATGAAGAGAAGATTTTGTGGGAAGGGGTGAACTGGCTTAGGCCCCCTGGTGTGCATGAAGCGAAAGTGTGTTTTCCCCGACTTCCCAGAAATGGACGGCCCATACAATCACTGCATTTCCTACCAATGTATCCATTTGTGTTCAACCAAAGTGTATGTCACCGTAGGATCCGAGCACTTCGAGTTCTGTCTGTTGCAGGACTTCTTGAGTCTTTTCTCAACATGGTGCCAATCAGTTTCTCTTTCTGCCAAGGTCGTTGCACCTATGAATTGGCTCTTCAGCTTGAGTGGCAAAGACATGTTGTACGGAGGAAAGTTGCACCGGAAAAATTACCTTCTTAAATACGATGAATCCTGTAAAACATCCACAGATATTTATTCGGGGTTGGTCCCTTTGACAAAATATCAATATTCTAAAAATTCTTCGAACGGACTGTGGAAAACATTGCAATACTCCAAAAACTGAAACTGCTCTTCAACACAAGGAAAATGCCTCATTTAGCAATCAATGTGCCTTTGTTAAGTTGGTAAGTTCAGTATGGCACTACATTTTAAATAATGCTCATGGAATAAATCAATAAAGTTTGTTAAATGACAATGACTCCTTACCACAAGAATATAATTATTATTTATGGATATCTCCTATAACAGTTGCGGGTTCGACGTGCTGATCCCACGTCACCCCATTACTGGTTAAAGATCTCCACATCTCTAGGTAGGATTGTGGGAGGGACTGGCAGTGGGGAGATAGACCAAGGCCCTTCCAGGGCTGTCGAACCACAGGTTATTATTTACTTATAGATGCTTAAATATATGTGCAACCTCACATGTCTTTCCAGTGACTTATTGGAAGGGTTTGTTATTGTACTTGAGTCAACAAAATAAGCTTACTGTGTGAGGCAGATTCATATGAACCAAAAATACCCCCAAAAAAACAATAATAATAATAATTTACTTCAAAATTACAAAAATGTATTTACTTGTTCTTGTTTAAATTTTCGATTCTTTGAAAAGTTTGTTAAGGAGTTGAGTTGAGTTGGTGTTTTTAAGTCCACGTAAGGCTAATCGGGACTGGGCCTACAGTTTAAAGTAAGATCCGGACCACTGTGTACCTCCACCCATGTATCGAACCTGGGACCCCTCGATTACAAGGCAACAACGCTATCACTGTGCAATCGGGGAGGCATCGTTTGTTAAGGAGGATTCTCAAAATCAGTCTTCACGATATCGAGAAAAATATGCGACTCGAGAAATCGTACAGTTTGTGAAGATAATTACTTTTAACATGTTGCATGTTTTAGACTGTTTCAATAGTAGAATAGATATTTGGTGCGAATAATACTACTTACCTGGAGATATGAGGCATCCTGCCACCATTATACATATTTAGCCTGTATTGTGCTCTGATTCGGGACCAGTTGTAACTGTTTTCATATATGTGGTTTACTGCTGCACAAGCGGTCGTTCTTCAATCTACTCAAGCTCAAAACATTGTTTGGACGCAACGGCAACTCTCAACCCTGCCTGTTGTTGACCTGCAACTGCTAGGGGTGGGAAGACCGCTCCCTCAAAATTCCGAGAAACAATGAAGTTCTAGGTTCCTACACTGACATCCACTATAGCTAGAACCAGGAAAAAGAGAAAGAAATGTGGTTTTGGGTTCGTGCCACTCAAATTAAGAATAGTGTTTCTAACTGAAAAACTATTTTGCAATATTTGTCATGAAAGTAAAATTTTCAGCAAATGTAGAACAGTTTGCAGGAGCCCCCTGGCCCCCCTCCTAATGACGTCCCTGTTAATAACATGATTTTTTTGTTCAGTTAATTAATAGCTTATAATTTTTTGTTAAGTTAATAACTTACGATTTTTTGTTAAGTGAACCAGAATATTTTTTAAAAAAGGACATTCTAACTATAAAACAATAGACATTTGGACAGATAATGGGTAAAAACTATAATATTTTTTGGATCACAATACTGTCCTGTGCTACCACTGCAGTATTAACCCTATATCGACTATAGCTCTTGCCTAGTCTTACGGCATGCGGCCGTCATGCTGGCAAGGCAAGCGACCAATCCAACATGATAAGAAACGCAGCAGCCTGTAGAACGAGGTTCACGTAGTAGTTCCTCCCCTCGATGTCGTAACTCTCAACATGTGTGACAAAGAACGTCTTGAGAGTTCCTCGGCAGGGGTTTTCATTGTGAGCATGAACAGCCCAACATCGTACAGTACTGACATTACACATTCATTGCCATAAAAAGCCTTCATTCTCTGATGAATGTCAATTGTGGGACACATTTTCTGCAGTTAGAAACTCGGTCACAACACGCAGTTTCAGGTGCACCGACATAGTATGGTTACATGCTGCCATTTTCCTCGCTCTAGTTCAGCAACCCCTGGTGATAGAAGTTTGAAACTTGGAATGGAGAAGGAGGAAAGTCTGAAGAGTACAATGCATGGTTGCTCAAAATCCAAAATGTCTTTACATAGTCACAAAAAAATAGGAGGCATTACTTTTCAGCACACCCTCGTAAATTGCAACATTTTTATATGATTTCATGTTGTTTCTACGACATACAACATTTGCAGTTTTGAAAATGGAAAGACTGAACAGAAATTTTACTGTATTTGCCACTTTTCCTGTAACAGGTTACCATGCAATTGCGATTTTTTAATCCATCAATTCTGCAATTTTTACGTATTCCTTTTGCAATGGTCACATTGATAAAACTGCAACACTAGTAACAAGACTTGTTAAACTAACTTTTGCAAGTAACTCCAGTCCATCAAAATGTACCCTAAGTGTCCATGCAACAACCTGGATGTGTAATTTTTTTTTCTTATAAATCAGTGATTTCATCTAATCATCACAGCAATTATCCTATAGAGGAATGTAAAATTGATGCAAAAAACAAAGTTGAATACAAAACATCATTCAACCTTTAGTGGAACTCTTGCAGTCATCAACTCTCATGACATGAGGTTTACAAGTGTGCACTTTTGAAAAAAAAAAATCATAGAGGGAAAGCTATTTACCATAGACAGTTAAGATTGTTTTTTCTCCCCCCTAAGAACCACATTTTGGTATCCCTTTCCCAAAAAGCAGAATCGGAAGAAAATTTAAATTTTTCACAAATATTCCTAATTGGAGAGCCTTGTGACACTCCCAATAAACCAAAGTGAAAATCTAAAATGTAAAACTGTTGGTCTCATTGGCTGCTATTAGATGGCAGTTCCACCTCACTTTTTGCCCCCTCACTATTGCTTCGTAAGGCTAAGACTTGCCTACCAAGAGAAAAAAAAAAGACTCCTTGCCCTTCCCCAGAGTTTTGGCACCCAATCACCATTACTGGTGTGGGTCTTACGAAGGTGAAGTTGTATTGATCAATGGTTCAGTTGCAGAATTCTGTAGTGGAGTGGTTACCATGTTGTGATCAGGAGTTCCAGATTCAAATCGCGGCATAGGTGTTTATTCTTTGAGAGTGTCCTTTAATCAGTTTCATTATATCACTCATTCTCATCATAGCCAAAAGTATGAGAAAAGAAATGCTAAATAGAAAAAGAAAAAAAAGAATCATTCAATACGGTAGTTCAACACAAACAATAGTATGATGCAATACTATAAAAGCAGGATATGTGCTGATAAATACCCTAGTCTAGCAGTATGCCAGAAAAATATTTTTTTATTGTAGATACAGTCACTGACACTTCTGGGTTGTAACACTCGCATTGACATGCAAAGTGATCATTACAATGCAGAAGTTTCCATAACTACCATGTCCTACATGTACAAATAATTTTCTTAGGCCTGTGCTAAAGTCGTTTTCACGTTCAGAAGACACAACGGCGCTTATGGAGAAACCGCACAGTGTTGCCAATACAGCGCTAGCTCATGTCGCCGGGAAATGATGACCTTCCTTCACAATGAAGGTGTTACATATTTTGTATATATAATGATAATTATATGTAATTATTAATATTAATATTATACTGTGAACGTTACAGTTATCCTTTTTACTATGATCCATTGCGATCACTACACACGCGAGTGTAATGCACGAATATGACACTTCAGAAATCACTTAAAAAAAGTAAAAATCACTGAGCGATCACACAACTGAAAACACTTTTTCGAGAGAGGGAAAAAGTCTAAACATACCAAAGCAGATCTCTCACTCAAGTAAGGGGAACCTGGCACATGGGTTAGATTAAGTTGCAACCCAAAGAAAAAAATGATTGTGGCCCACGTGAACTGATAAGACGTGAATGACTCAAGCAAGGCATGTCATATTTCTATCTTGAAGCCCCATATTTTGTCACGTGTTGGAAAGTCTTTCAAAGGTTAATATGGTGTCTATGAATTTATGTGTACGTTGGAAACTGAAAGGTGATCTTCATTTCAGTATTAATGTCGACAGTAATGTAAACAAAAACAACGTGTATTTGCGACAGCACTAATGTTGCTCACAACAGCAGCATTGGAAATAATTGTCAATTATTAAATTTAAGTAATTTGAATTCTATTATAACAAACTGCATGAAGTTCATATTTTTACTGAATGGAAATAAAATGACAACTCGAAAACTTGGTGGTGATTAGCGGGAATGCTGCGGTGAGCCAGCTCAAGATGGCCAGACAACGTCTTCTTACTTCGCGCGTGGTTTGGGTTAAAGAGAAACTCCAAATGCATGGAAGTAATATTTCTGGGAACCTTTGAGTGGTTATAAAAAATAATTTCATTATTTTCTCCACAACTTTGTCGCTGGAAGTTTTTACTTGGAATTACAGAACAAGAAATGGCCAGCGACAACATTTTCTACTGCACGAATATAAAAAAATCTCCACATACTTTATTTGAATATTTTTTAATGCAAATATGCTTTAAAGTATTGATAAATTCTGAGTACCACCATCACCTATGACAATTAAAAAACAGTGTCAATTTTTTTAATAATGAATGCTTCAATTTTACGGCATGTTTCAACGTTAGGAATGAAAACAATGTAAAAATTGTGTTTTCACAGAAAATTTGCTTTTTTGCTGACCCCACATAACCCCCATTACCGGTTGAAGATCTCAACACCTCTAGGTAGGATTGTGGGAGGGAGACTGGCAGTCCAGAGATCTGCCTAGGCCCTTTAAGGGCTGTTGATTCACAGGTTATAAATATCGCCCCTCTCCCTTTTTGTAACTTTTGGCTCCGCACTAAGCTAAACCTTATATACCAAGGGAAAGTGAACTGTCCTTGCTTCCCGCTCCCTTTGTTTCGGTATCTTGCCCCCCCAGTTTTGGAACCCTATCACCGCCGCTGCAAGAAAGTAATACACTGCTTGAGAAATGAGTGATATTCAGGAGATTGTGGAGCACCCCACAAGATCGAGAAAACGAAATATGCAATTACAAGATTTTTATTATAACATGTATTAGGAGAGAGAAAAAAACAACAACAACAACATATCATTCATAAATGTTCTTTAGATCTTGTCTTGACAGAAATAAATGGATGTTTTACCAATAACGACAACTTATTGGAGGCCATATCAGCTGAGTCCCTTCAAATTTAACAGTATTGAATATTTATCAGCTTTTGGAATCACAGTTTCATCAAAAGACGAACAAGTTGTTGCCAATGCATATCTGAAGAAAGTGTATTTCCTCGATATCTTTGAAGAACTATGCAACATTAGAATGCTCTACTTACTGGTGTAAGAACATTGCAGTGTTGTGTGAATCAACTTTCTCTGCGTTACAGTCCTCATAAAATGTCAATGTGTAGCAAGTGCCTAGCAAGTGGCTTTTCTGGCATTTAAGAGAAAAAGATACATCAGGTTAGATATGAAGAATCGCCAACTACAACTTTATTAGGCAGAGGTGTGCAGGCACTGTGATTGGATATTGTGCACTTTTCTTGTATGTTATAAATATCTGTGTCTAGTGGCGGCTGGTGGTTTGGGTCTATGGGTGTGCACCTTGGCCTTGCGTCCAGAAGAAATGTTGTTACTCTCACCCAATTATTCTCCAATCAGTCCAGATGGGGAAGCAGTATTCAAGAATGGGAGAGATAAAGGATTTAAATTAATATGCTAATGGATGATTGGTTTTGGATTTCAGGGAACCTGTACAGAATTCCAAGGAGATGCAAGGCTCGTTTAGTAGTATATGTAATGTGACCATTGAAGTTTAGCTTTTCATTGATGATAAGACCAAGATCTTTTTGATGGGACTGTTTTCGAGAATATAAACAGAGATCAGTTTGTTCCTTTTTATAGAAATGGTGAATAACAACATGTGAGGCACCCCTTGAGATCAATTCTAGCTACGGTACAGGATCTTAGGATATTTCTTCGCCTTTTCTTCCTCTTCTGTCTTCTTTTTCTGAAATTCAGCACCACTTGGACGTTTATTTTTAAACATTCCTCACTTCATTAGCAACAACTACAAAAGAAACTTATGAACATACGGGAGCAGTACCGTTTTACAAAATCTTGCTGAAACGTGGGCAGTAAGTAGGGGCAGGGAGAGGTGAAAACGTTGCTAGTGCATTTTCTGTGGTCTACCCTTCGGCAACGTAATGAATCACTTGAACTAATCAGCTAAAGAAGATTTTATTCTAATCTGGAAATTCACTTTCTACTTTTCTAGTAATTAACATTTTCCGTTTGCAGTTTAGGGGCATAAAACAGTTTATGGTTGTGAAGAAAAGAAAACTTTTGTGAACTATCGGAAATTTATCATTCTTACTTGGCCTCTGAAGCCAATGCACCGTGGGGGTGTTATTTACGCCCCTGATTACATAGCTCATTGGTAGACTAATTCCATTACTTATGAATAGTTAACACGATTTTGCTCTTGTATAATATTAATTATTTTTTATGGTCAATTTTCAACTATACTCTGTATGATTTTAGGTTCATAGCAGTGCTGGCTACATTTGGAAATTTTTTATTAACTTCAGTTATTGTTAGGACCTGAGGAACTTACAGGAAAGTGACTTCTTGAGTAAATTATTCATTTTCTTTGTCCAATTGTGCTATATCGAGTTGAAATACAAGGGTCGTTCAAGGTTGACCGGGATTTTCGTACGTAAAAAATCGATGAATAGCCGGATCATGATGAAACGTGCGGGTGACGTAATGTATTCCTTCGCGAGTAACTAGCACCCGGCATGACGTATTTCGCGCATGCGCAGCAGTTGCAGCGAACATGGCGGCAAGCAGTGTGTCTGTGGCTGTGGAGCAGCGGTGTGTAATCAAATTTCTCGTGAAGGAGAAAGTGAAACCAGCTGAGATTTTCAGACGATTGCAAGCACAGTATGGTGAACAAACGATGTTGCAGACAAGAGTGTACGAATGGTGTGAGCAGTTTCGCGAAGGATGGGAGCTGGTGACAAATTAAGCGCATGGACACATTCGCCCGACTGCAGTCACACCAGTGAATATCGCACGTGTTGAGCAAATGATTCTTGAGAACCGGCGAGTAACAGTGCGGGATATTGCTGCCGAGGTGAATATCAGTGTCGGGAGTGTTGAGACAATCATTCACGACCACTTACGCTTCCGCAAAATCTGTGCAAGGTGGGTTCCCCGCCAGCTGACATTCGATCAGAAGTGGACACGCAGGACGGTCTGTGAACAGCTTCTGAATCGGTTTCGAGCAGAAGGTGATGAATTGTTGCAATCCATCATCACGTGTGATGAAACATGGTTGCACAATTCAACCCCAGAGATCCAAAAGACGCAGCATGGAGTGGCAGCATAAAGGTTCCCCACCCCGCAAGAAAAGCAAAACGCAGAAGTCCGCTGGAAAGATCATGGCAAGTGTCTTCTGGGACATGAAGGGCATTATCCATGTGGATTTTCTGGACAAAGGGAGCACGATTAATGCCCAGTATTACTCCACATTGTTGAGTGGTGCTGTACGAAAGTCCATTCGCAAGAAAAGACCTGGGATGTTGTCTGGAAATGTCATTCTTCTCCATGACAATGCCCGCCCTCACACGATCAATGTGACAACAACAACTCTGGCCGACATGTGCTGGGAAGTTCTGCCCCATCCCCCCTACAGTCTGGATTTAGCCCCCAGTGATTATAATTTGTTTGCACCCCTTAAAGACCATCTGGGAGGGAAGAAATTCACGACAGACGAAGCACTGCGGAGCGATGTCCTCCAGTGGCTACGACAACAACCAAGTTCTTTCTATGCCAAAGGAATTTGGGAGCTGCCAGAACGATGGCAATGGTGCCTCGGCCCGCACGGAGAATACTTTGAAAAACTGACATAGTTTGGTGTTTCTTCTGCTACCTATTTCCTCTGCAGAAATAAAAGTCCCGGTCAACCTTGAACGACCCTTGTATTATCCTGTGAAACCTTAAGTCATTCTATCCAAAATAAAACTACACTTAACTCTCTATGGCAAATAGTTCTAATTATAAAGATTAAAACGGATTTTCATGCATTTGAAAAGACTGCACTTTAAAATTCATATTTACTAAAAAATAAAACCAGGTTTTGACAAAGCTGGTGTTGAAATTAGTTTGTCATACCTTCATATGCACATAAATGAACAAAAAGGACAACTGAAATATCATCACCATCTGCCAGCTGGCCATTAATTGTGGATGCAATATCTGATTTTTCAATGCTGTTTCGTACTTTTCACTCAAACTGGAAAAGGAATTTAATACTATCATGAAGTTGAAAAGTGAATGGTAAGTACTCCTCTTTTTTTTTTGTGAGAGAGGGATAATATTTGTATTCACACAAACATAAACAAGATAATTGAACATTTTTATTTGAATGTTATTTTTAGTAATGCAAGATCGAAAATTGAACTTGCATTAAATGTTAACTTGTCCTGCACCTTAGTCTATTGTGCAAGCTTTGTGCTCAGACTACTGGATGTGCACAGGTTGGTCTCTCCTGGGGAAAGCATAAGAACTTTGCTCCTGTTGTTTGGCCTGTGTATGGGACTGGTGACCACCCACCATTGTGAGGAAATTGGGGAGCTGTGCCATGGGTTATTATGAAACGGTAGGTGCTGTTATGTATTATTCCGTAAATGATGCTGTACTGAGCTGCCGACACTCATTTGTCAATGTTCCACTCATTTTGAGGGGCGTGACTGAGCACCACTACAGTTTTCAAATACAAGTTTGTAGTATGCCTCTAACGAAACACTATTATTGTAATTATGAAGCATAATTAATTTCATGAACAACTATTACTGAGGTGCTTAATTAATTTTAAGTTGTCATACATTTATTGCAAGGGGATAACTGCCGTTTGCGGAAGAAGAAAATAAGCATTTTAAGTTAGTTAATGTTTACAACAAAACTGCAAAATTCTTAGCAGCCCACAAGCACTGCAATGACATTGGCTTCTTTGTGTATTCAACTTGAACTTATCACCTGAACAATTCTTACACAAGGAACTTACTCGCAACAATTCAACCCATATACAGATACATAAATGGCATTTAAAGTAAATTAACTTCAGTATAATGAAAACTTGCCATTATCACTCCTCCATTTTCAGAAGGTAGTGTCTTATACAGTGCGTCCATTTCGATCTGCAGCCGAGAGATCGGGAGAAACGTGGCGGGCGGCGCTGACGGAGATACCGACATTTGAGGCCTGTAATGCCCGCTTATTTTTGTGGACATCTTGCAAAACGAGCACTAACCTGTGTTATAACATGCAAAAGTTCTTCTGTAATTCTTCCAAGTTCCACCCTTATATACACAAATAAATACGCTTTAGAAATTATATTAAGAGCCACAGATAATACTCTGTAAAACATTTTAATCATAGTTTTGACCAGTAACGTCCTGCTTAAGTTTATATCCTTGAAAGAGTTTTGTGTCGATGGGGATCGTTTGGAGGTTTTGAATCTGCAACACTGTATCAAGATTACGCTGCAGACGAACCGTTAAAAGCTAATGGTGTTCGTGAGCTTCCTTGCAATCCGAAATCTCCTAGCTCAAGTTTTTTGTTCCTTCGCGACTACAAAGCTGTGAATATAGTGGCAGGCAGATGTAAACCAAGAGCGTGTTAATTTCGTACTGTGCGTAAGTGTGTTATTCTTGGTTACTTGCTGTTACTTGTTTGTGTTATTGCAGTGTGTATGTGTGTTGTGTCAGTCAGACGATTGGAATGCCAGCCGCAAGGTTCACGTTAGAACAAAGAATTTTTATGTATGACACTTACGTGAAAACAGACTCATGTCGAGACGTGTGTAGGCGATTTGTACAGAAATTCCCAGGCGTTTCACCTCCACATAGATATACGGTTAGACGTCTTGTCCTTAAATTACGAGAAACTGGATCGTTAAATTTTAAAACACCTAAGCAAAAACGACGGATTCTAACCGAAGCAAAACTCGATGAAATTGGTGCAGCGTTAGAACGTTCTCCAAACAAACCTCTACGCCGTGTTTCACAGGAGATGGGCGTGTCAAAATCATCAGCACATACAGCCACTAAGCTACTAAAATTAAAACCGTACAGAGTTTCTATAGTGCAAGAATTACGGCCCCCTGACAACGTAAGTAGAGTAAATTTCTGTAATTGGGTTTTGCAGAATATTGTAGATGGTATTGTTGATCCACAGTTAATAATTTTTTTGGATGAGGCATGGTTTCACTTGCATGGTCATGTTTGTTCACAGAACAATAGATACTGGAGCACTGAAAATCCCCGAATATTACATGAAGTTCCGTTACACGATGCAAAAATTGGTGTGTGGTGTGCTGTAAGTGCCAAAAGAATAATAGGGCCTATATTTTTTGAAGACACAATAAATTCAGAGAGGTACCGCACACAAATACTTGCGCCGTTTTTTCAGTTGTTATCAGATAATGAGAGACAATATGGGTATTTTCAACAAGATTCGGCCACAGCCCATACCGCCGCTGATTCTTTGGACGCTATAAGGGAGGTGTTTGATGACAGAATAATTTCAAGAGGTTTATGGCCTTCACGTTCGCCAGATCTTACCGTATGTGACTATTATTTGTGGGGAACCTTGAAAAATAGAGTCTACCGAAATAACCCTCATAGCATCGACGAACTAAAAGACAATATAAGGGCAGAACTAGGAAGAATTACGGAAGAAGAACTTTTGCGTGTGAATCAAAATTTCATCAAACGATGCCAGGAATGTGTGAATGTAGGTGGACATCACTTTGAACAACTCTTATAACACAGGTTAGTGCTAGTTTTGCAATATTTATATAAATGTCTGCATATGTCCATAAAAATATGCGGGCATTACAGGCCGCAAATGTCGGCACCTCCGTCAGCGCCGCCCGCCACGTTTCTCCCGATCTCTCGGCTGCAGATCGAAATGGATGCACGGTACTATGGGTATATGGAGTGTTTGCCAAGATATGTGCTTTCCTTTACTTCTACTTGAGGGTACAGATAACTAATCAACAATAAAACTAAAAGTAAATTCCAGAATGCCACAGCAGTTTGAGAGCCCAGGCCTACCCCAAGCAGCTTGTCACTGAGTACTGCTCTTTGCTGACTTTTGTCACCAGAATCTGATACTGGGACCACTTGCACCAAAGGTGAAAGCCACTTGACTGCAAGGGTACTCAATAAACATTAGGCTACTAAAACTTGCTGGCAAATAATGTGTTTCCTGCACAAGTTATATTTTCACACAGTAAACATTTGTTTCCTTGTTATTGTCTCATGTATTGGATTGCATAATCTTTGTCAATATGATATCATCAAGAGAAAAGTATTAAAATTGTTTAGGAAGTGGTGCTAACAATGTTTCCATGCATATGTGTAGAAAAAATAAATCTTAAAGTTCTTAAAAGCTTTAAGTTAATGATCATACACATTAATGTCCAAAATAAATAAAACTTTCATTTCATTTAACCCTTATGCACACGCGCCGGGGTGGAATCCACCCCAGACAGTCTCTCTTCTTTACTACATTTAAAAGTGTTTTGTTTCTGTTGGTGGCCTTCCAGGTACCTTTCCGTTGTTTGCCCTTCTAGTCATTGACTCAAGGTCAATCAGTTTGCGCGCCGCTGTCACTCAGTGAACATCGTCAAACTTGGCCAGGGGTGCTTTACACCCCACGCGTGTGCTTACGTTACACATTTCCAAAATGCTGCTTTTTTAGTTTTTGTTATTTGTTTTATCTAATTGTTATGTTTTTTTATGAACTGTAGTCTAGATGGTGTTTTAAGTTGCATATTTAAAAAAAAACTCCAAAAATGGATAATTTGGGTAGCAAACAAGCGAGGATTCTGTCCATGTTGGATGAGTGTGGAAGTGATAATGAATCAATTGTCGGCGAAGATAGTGATGCAGAACAAGACAGTTTACACGAAAGTGAACATGATACAGAAACTGAACAAGACTGTGACAGTGGTAAAAGTGAAGAAAGTGACAGTGACAGCAAACTACCATTGGCTCACAGACTTAACACTTATATAGGGAAAGATTAAACTACTGTATGGAAGAAACAAACACCACCACAAAACGCAAGGACAAGAGCTCATAATATTGTAAGTACACATCATCCTACTGTAAAAGCCGCTGCTAAAGAAGCCAAAAACCCCACTTGATGAGTGGTTGTGTATGATAGACGAAAGCATAATAGACAGCATTGTAAAGAGCACACCTTCATCTACTGCGAAGAATGCCGCCCAGAATAAATTTGAACATTCACTCACAAAAACCTTTGTCAGTAGTTAAGTAACATGTTGTAAATTTGATTTAAATTTTATAATTTTTTATAAATGTATCTCTTTAAATAATACTCTTGTTTCGATTTTATCAAAAATTAAAAAAAACACTCTAAAAATTTTGTTGGTTTGGGAAAAAGTTTTTATGATATTATAAACAGCTGGCTAAATTGACCAATACTCGATGGTGATTTACTAATAAATTTGTATAATAAACCTATGACTAAAATACATTCAGTTGTTTCATTGCCCTGTCTTGTAACCACATGCAAGTAAAAAACTATTTTTTTTGGGTACAGTTAACATTTTTACTTCTTTTTTAACAATACTTTAAAATACAGAAGAAATATGTAACTGTCTATAATCAACAATTATTCAAACCACTATACAGTTGTTTTATATAGCTAAAATATGTTTAACTATTATGGAAAAGACTAATTGTTAACAAAAAAACAACAGAAGAAAACCTTTTTTACTCATACATTTGTAAAAAACTGCAATATAAAGTGTGGGGTGGAAAACACCCCATGCGTGTGGTTGTGTCACAAATATTCACGCGTGTCCATAAAGGTTAATATCTTCACAACATATTCTTCTAACATTTCAAGACTTTATATCAATGGGTGCTACACAAGAAATCAGATTAGTAATCAATATTTATTTCACACTATGTATCAATAATTTTTTTAAATGCATGAGCAAATTCACAACAAACATATTACATATAGTGATAATTTATACATGACAAACCATGGAGTGCTTTTTAACAAAGTTTAGTAATGTCACACAGCCAAATGTTGTTTACCATCTAGGACTTTCCATAGACAGTAAATATCACACAACCACATGAAAATAACACATACACACACACACAAATTGCAGGTTAACTAGATTCACTCAATGCATGAACTACACAACACACAAGTCAACAGGTACATCAATCTTTGAACTACTAAAAATAAATTTGCTGCTTTGAAACTGGAAAAATTCATGTTCATAGGAAACATTTACTGGTAACAAACATTCAACTATTACCTGAAGAAATTTCCAAAATAGAGCTTGGCCTTTCATAAGTAAACATTTATTAAAATATTTTTTTTATTGATAGCTACCAGGTGTGGCACAAGTAGTTATAAAAATGTAGTTTTAATGACTATTCCAGTCATATGAAACATGATATTTTCTGTGGGACTACTAAAAGAACAAAGTTTACCAACACTGAACCTTGATGCCCTGCATGCAGCAATCACTGATGAACTTAATGCTGTTCCAGAGGACTTTTCCAAACTTGGTGTTTGAATTTGAATGTTTTTTAAGACTAGTGTATGCTCAGACAGGCTAATTGGGACTGGACATACAGTTTAAAGTGGGATCTGAACCACTGTGCAATGTGCCTTCACTGGGTATCAAACCCACAACCCATTAAATACCACACTTGATGTGAGAATTTGGAGCTACACCTTGTACTCACAGGTGTACACCAAGGGGGTGTTGTTGGTCACCTCATGGAAAAGAGAGACTGACTTAATTGTGTTTCATTAAATTAGCCTATGTACAAAATAGTTTGTGCCAAAAAGTACAGTTTTGCCTGTATTAAAATCAGGACACAAACAGCACAAAATACCGCACATCATGGTTTCATTGATTGATTTGGTGTTTTAAGTCCACTTTATGCACAGTAAGGCTAATCAGGACTGGACATACAGTTTAAAGTGGGATCCGAACCACTATGTGCCTCCACCATGGGGGAAGCCCCTGCACAGCATGGAAACAGGAGGCCACAACAGGCTATCAACATTTCGAGGATATCTCACACAATCATCACGATAAAAAAGGCAAGATAAACAGGAAAACGGTAAACCAAAAATTAACCAGTAGAGCCAAAACTTCTAATGACAACCAACATACTATTTATGGTAAAACACACACAAAAACACTTCTCAAACTAAACACGCATTCAAAAATAGTATTCAGGATCTTAAACTTTGCAGCTAAATAACTACACAAATACGTATGTGTACAAGTTCCATTCATCACTACATATTTACATAATGATAATGTTTGAAAATTTTGTTATCATTTTCAGATTTCTGCACCAACCACTCACAGAATATCTATAAAACAATATCATAATTCTGAGTTATATATTGCACCGGGATACAATTATAAACAAATCGTAAGATATTATTTATTGCATTAAAATCATGTTGCTAGTTCTGGTGTAGATAATCACAGCCAAACATATCTAAAACTAGTAACTACAACTCATGACATGAAGTGAATTGTTATGGACATATAAAACCAACAAGTACCATCGAGGTTCTTCCCGGGAACTACAAATTATAATAACTTAAGTTATAGTGTGGATCAGTCATAGCTATTTAAATCTATTCTGCTACATGAACCAAACTTTTTTTTTTTTTAATATTTACTTCAATAATTATAAGAGTACATATACCAATAATCATGCTTGATTTGACTTGTGTGCCCTTTTCTTTGTACTCTCACGGATTCCTAGTGTGTGTCTCCGAGATGAGTCTTATGTGTTATGAGATTGTATAATAGAGTATGACATTTGTCTGCTGCCTCACCTCACAGCAGATATACATCATGTCTCATTACTTTTATTGTATTTGTGTTACTTGTTTTTTTCCCCTCCCACTTCAACGATAACAATGATGGTGATAATTAGATGACATTGACGGAGGCATAATCAGAAAGAATACCCACGGAATCAGCACAACCCTAGGCTGGAGTAGCGCATGCTTGTTTGCATGGAATGTGCGAGACCACACAAGCCATATGCAAAGCAGTTTCACAAACTATGGCCCACCTTAGTAGTTAAGAAACATCTTAACTAGTGCAATGGCCCATGTTCAACTGCTCAAGTAATTACTGACCTGACATAAGAAAAGGACACTCTTGTTTTTCTAGCTTTTCTACCTTATCAGTTTAAACACCCCAACAAGGATGAATGATGATTAAAATCAAATGCACATTTGTGAGCTGTGGCTTGAACCCTTTGGGTGACATTATAAGTTGAACATTCACTTATCATCATAAACAGGCAAATTACTTTGTGAACTGACATGTACAAAAATGATTCTTGTAAAAGATCAATGAATTGTTGGTATGTTTCTTTAAGTTCACTTTGTTCTCCGAGACTAATCGGAACTGAACTACAGTTTAAAGTGGGATCTGAACCACTGTGCAATATGCCTCCACTGAGGATTGTACCGGGGACACCCTCATTACAAAGATAAATGAGCAGCAAGTCAATAAATGTCTGTTTCTATAATTAGCAATCAACACTGTGTAATACTGTCTGAAACTTACTATAGTGGAACACTTGGTACCAATATTCTTATTTCATTTACATTCACTGACGAAGATTTTTCTTTCACTTGATTGGGACTAGAAATATTAATTGACAAGAAGCTACTCATAACATTACAATAATTGTTTCATTTTACTTAGCTTTTCTGCCACCTCTAGCTAATTGCGAAGATGAGGATGAATGGTGATAGGATGGAATTGATTAGAGGGCAGTCACAAAAACATATGGACAGGACACAACACAAGCCTCACAAAAGATTATAGTACTGACCGAGTCCAGGCTCCAGAGTCTTATTGGGGTGCAAGAATGCAGTCCAGGGTGTACTACGTGGAAGATATTCAGAAAATATAGACAAGTGTAATGTAAATGATAAGGATATGCTTCATATGAACACTGTGCACTGATCTACAGATCAACATTAAACTCAACTTCCTTACAGCTAGCAATTTTCAACTACCTTTCAAATAGTGTAATTAGAAAATCATGAAGTTCTGATTACAATAAAAATAAATATCACCCTTCATGATATGTGTGCCAATATACAGACTTTTAGGTACATCTTTATGCAATGTAATACTGCGAATTCATAGTACAGTAAAACCTCAGTCATCCGGACCCCAATAAGCCAGACTTCGATCAATCCGGACAGTCAAAAAGCAGAATGAAAGGTATTAAATGTGGCTAGAAGTCAACAAGAGAACTTCCCAAAGAACAGGCATCAACCACTGATGAAATTCTGTTTCCTGCAGATTTTGTACTGTACTGTATAGTGTATTTAGGCCTATGCCCTTTAAACACACCATAATGAACGTGTTTTGTTGCTATAAACAGAGTTTTAATGCACTTTCTACTGTTCATTTAGGTTATTTCAGTTAAACCAGTAAACTTATCCCCCCCCCCCCTATTAGTCCGGACTAACGAGGTTTTACTGTACTGTGATGTCATGTATTTTCATTTACATTGTTGAACCCAAAAAGAGAGAAAATTACAAATGTTGTTATACACACACAGACGCATTATACTACAAACAAGATTATTTAAATCAGAAGCTCACCAGGACTTCTTAATTCTTCCCTTTAAAAGGGCTACATAGCATGAACAAAAGAAATGTTGAACATATTTTTTTTTCACCATACATGATACTCATTTTCCTCATCTGAAAAATTAATTCAAAGTAACAAGTAGAGAACGCAGTGTGACAACAAAATACTGAATATCTCGCTCACATATAAACAGTAACTACTGTTTGTTAATGTCAGTGATGGTCATATCCAAGAATTAAGATAGCAGGGGGTGAAAAGTAAATATCATGTTGTGGCATGGCCATCATTTATATCCATGATAAACTTTCAACTAAATTGCTTATAAGGAAAGAGATGAGGAAGGAAGTTATGTACAGCAGATATTAATTCAAAGCTGATTAACAACGTTACCACATAGTTAACTCATAACCTGAGGAAAAAAACAACTTTAACAACCACGTGAGCCACAATAATTGATTGATTGATTTGCTTTATTTTACTTCACTTTTTGTGCCATTTTGTCTAATTTGCGAATATGGGGATGAGTGATGACAGGATGAAATAGATGAATGGACACTCACAAATATCCATGCCCGGGCTGGGATTTGAACCCAGGACCCCTGGCGTTGTAGCGTGATATGCTAACCACTCCACCACCGAGGCCAGCATGAGTCACAATAAGCCCAATTGCATATTCTAATACATATAACAATTACAATTTTATACATGTACATTTTCTGTTTAAAATCACACATAGTCCTTTTTAAAATATTCTGAACAAACCATGCCGTGTACTCTTTGGTCCAGTAAGAGAGCTAAGCTCAATTTGCCTTCGGCATAAACTTTGGGTGCATTATAATTTTGATGGTATTGTATTTGGTAACCACATTTCTAATGAACTATATCTTGTTATCAACAGACATGTAAAAGAAAACCATAATAACAAGTCTCAAGCCTTGATGAATATTATGGAGGAAACAAAACTATAATAATAGTCAAAGTTAGTTTTTATTAATTCACCTTAAATCTTAAAAGGCCAACTCAAGAAACATTGTGTTATGACTTTTAGTCGAATTGTGTTCTCCACTGTCTGAAAATTATTTTTTCTTATGTTTCTCATTTTTAGATTCCTAATCTATGTAATCATTTTATTGTGTTACATTCAAGACACCATCACTAACATATATAAAATTATCAGTCTCTACTGTTTGCCAGTTTATGCACAAAATGTTAACACTGCTACATATACCATAGCGCATCATTGAAAAGTGGATGAAGGGATAATAACATTCACACCAGAGCACCAACTGGGTTATTCTGAAAGGTGTTTGAGATTTTCAGGGGTTGGAAGAAACCTAATGCCAATCTTCAACTCTGAAGATATTTTAAATGAATGTTTGAAATGGTGGAGTAATAAACTTGCTTTCAGAAAAGTGTTGTTTTGGGATATTGTGAGAGTTTAAATAATTTTAGGTTAAAATGTTTGCAGACATGGAAAATGACAATCTAAAAACAGTGTCGGATAGACCATTACATTCTGATTTATTTCGTATGCATTAGTTTATTATGTGTGTTTTGTTAAGGGTGCTGTTTAAAATTTACTAGCTCATAAAAATCTTTATTAAAGCCACCAAGCTAATAAAAAGGGGTGCCAACAAACAAGTTTACTGAATTTCTTGTTTTTTTAGAAGTACAGTAATCCCTCAGTAATCCGGCAGATATGAGATCAGAGGACTGCTGGATTAACGAAAACACCGGATTAGTGGAAGTTCATTTAAAAAAATGCATTTTCATAGCAAAACCTATGTTTATTGCACAAAATATTACAAAATATGTACGTATGTACAAATATTAAAGTGGAAATTAGTGTTGTAAAAAAAATACGAAACAAGATACATATTGCATGTTCCTGTAGTTTACCAACATGCAGTAACTTGTTTTCCCTTCCACCCTCCCTGCTGGACTACTGGAGGGGCTGGATTGGTGAAGTGTCGGATTATAGAGGGACCACTGTATATACATATTGCTTATTGGTTTCAGTTCTTCTCATTTATTGATATTAACTTTGAAGAAGAAGTAAAGAAACATATACGTGGGTTTCATGTGACGTCAGGATGCGCACAGCCGCCATATTTGCAGCCAACATTATTTGTTGTTTGCAAGGAAATACGTAGTGTCCTTTACATCTGCACGATTGTTTTAAATAATGAATGTCTCCTGCCCACCTCCTTGAATCCCGTATGCGTACAAGATCTGGCTTCAATCATGGCTGCTCGAAGCCACAATTCAACAGTCTGTGACATAAGTGAAACACACCTATATTTGGCAAATTCCACAGCAAGTGATCCTAATACATGCAAACAACAAATAGAGGGAATGTGAATATTATTATTATTTTCCCATACATTAAGGCATACATTTTTGTGAATGCATAAAATCTGCAAGAAGTGATTAGTATACCAACAATATTATTAATCTCTGCTACAAGAAAATAACAATATTTTAAACATTGCAAACATAACACATAATCATTAGTGGTTTTCACGCACCCAGGCTACAGTGTCATACTCAAAATACTTAAGGAAACAATGTAATAACAAAGACTGTCAATAAAGAACATCAACTAGGTGGAAAACACTATATGATGAAATATTTTTGTTTTTGAAACACATTAAGAGTACTAATAAAATAGACCTACAGTAGTCACAAACAGCACATAAACAAGAAGAAAAAATCACCTGAAATGAAAATCTTACACTTGATTTATGTACTGTACGTACATACAAAGTTTGTTTTAAGTCCACTTTATACTCAACAAGGCTAATCAGGACTGGACCTACAGTTTAAAGTGGATTCCAAACCATTGTATGGTGTGACTCCACTGGCAATTGAACCTGGGCCCTTGGTTATTATCACTACACTACAAGGGAGGCCCTGCCATTTTATGCATTTTGTGACTAATCGGCTGAAATAAAATATTATCACAAACAATAATGGTTTTGTTGTACCAGAAAGAGGACCTTGTAAATAATCATAATATGTTTGCATTGATTAACCTGTTAAAGATAATCTTAGACATATTCAGAATAGTCCTGCAGACTTCACAATTAGGAGGTTTCAAAGGGCCACTGTACCCCCTTGAGAATTATGCTGAATATTTTTTCACCGACAGATTTCCATGTTTTACATAATATGAAATTGGTTCCGGCATGTGCAAACACAAATAACTGAGATATTTGATCCCAAAATATGGCTCACTTAAGTAAAACCTGCCATCTTGGAATACTTTCGCTGCTTTTTATTAGTATAAACAGTTTAAATGCACACTAAAACAGCAAAATAAAATGTTGGAAATTGCTATCAACTCCAAGCCTAACAACATAAAATTATTGCTGCTTTTGTGAAATGTCATGTTGGGTGCTATATTCACTTGCATGGAGACTTCAGGGTGTTCTGCTTCAAGGTAAAGTAACACGCAATGTACTTTACATCACAATAACACATTTCAGTGATATAAAAACTGAAAACGTTCATGAACATCATAATCAAATCATGCAAAATATTTCACTTTCTCTAGGGGGTTCAGAGGGTGAGGGGTACTGGTTTTCTCTCTTTTTTTTACACATTTCTTCTTCTTTGTAGCTCACGTGAATTAGGAAACCGCAATATATATAATGCTAAACATTGCCAGAATGTACCACAATAAACCTACAAAAAATAATTACAAAAATTACATGTTTTCCATCATAGGTTAAAAGATGACGGTAAATGTTTACTATCCTTCGGACACCTATAACTTCTGAATTTCGTCAATTATTGACATTTCTACTTACCTATCTGCTTCGCGGATCATTTTTTAACGTGTATTCACGTTTTTTTTTATCAATTTTTTTTTTTTTAAAAAGTGTTTTTGTAACTGAAGAATGTACGTTTCCGCAAATGGTTTGTGGGGCTATGTGTCAATGGTTCGTGGGGCTATGCGAGAATGGTGTGTGGGGCTACGCATATTTTTTTCGAAACCAATTTTTAACTATTGTAACCTATTGTGACCCTACCTAACCTAACCTTACCGGAAATGGTTTGTGGTGCTATGTATGAATGGTTCGTGGGGCTATGCGTCAATGGTTGAATTTCCGCTATGAAACATTCCCACATCACACAAAACACCTTCCAGATGTTAGACAATACTACAAGAACTTATTACGGTAAGTAGTTTCTTCTGTAGAAATGAAGAAATCTGTCCGAAGGATAGTAAACTAGTACCAAGATGACAACACAAGTCATGGCTTTCTGAATAAATTCACTTGGTGGTAACATTGGGACTTCGAATATTTTAAACTTTTCTTAACCCATTTTGCCTGGAGGTTAAGTTTTCTATTTCTGCTACAATAATATCTGCTACATCTATGGGATTTCCTAATTTGTCACAATCATTGTAATATATTATATGACACATATCTCGTGTTCTAGCATCATTCTGAATTATGTACACTAAAGTTTTAAAAAATACAAATATTAATTCAGCCTTATGTTCTTCACAAAACCGTGATCGAGCTGCAGCATTTTCAAATATATTATACAATGTTAGTAAGGGAGTTGCACCTTCTACTACAGCATAAATATGTTCTCCCTCAAATGTGCTGTTTTTCCTGGTTTTAATTCTATAAACTGTATTTTCATACGTACGCCCCACAGTACCTCCTCTGTTGAGTTTCACAGGTTTCAGCCTCTTCTTTACTTCTTCAATTCTGCCATCCTGTGACAGTTCCTTTAAATTACCCGGTAAGTAAGCTGATGAGGGTACAAGAATAAGCAATTTCTTAACCGGAAAATGGCTGTCATCCAGTTGTTCATCTAACACAAAGTCTTCTACTCGTTCCTTTAAACTTTGAGACTCTCTGTGACCGTGATTCGGTAGTACTATGTTAAGGTACCCATAAAAGAAGCCATATGCCATGCCACTTCCATAATGTAAACCGTCCATTTTCTCCAGCATAATTGATTCGGTGAGTTTACTTTGATGAACATCTAGTTGTTTATGGACAATACCACATATGATAAGAGTTCCATAATGTACTTTCCAGTCAATTTCTTTAAAACAAGCACTAATATTTTTACATGTGGCGAAGAATAAGAAAAGCATAAAAAGCGACAAAATGCCAAAGCACACTGATGGAGAATTGAAAGAAAATGCTCTTCTAATCATAATCATGGGATAACCTCGATATCGAGTAGCGAGGTGCCTCCATTCTTCACCTAGTAAACAGATCCTGGACAGCAAACAGGCAATGAATAATACACAGTTATTCAGAATAAAGGAAAGTAGTAATACTTCCATATTAAGGTTACTGCCGAGGCTTAACAATCCAGTCACTATAACACACATGAAGAGTAATGAATATCCTATAGATGTATTTCCTCTGTCATGTAACACTGTTGTCGAGCCAGATACACTCCGCATCTTAATGATTCATTAACAATTAGGCGGACAACTTTACGAAGGTGTATCCTCTATCTTTAGAAATTCCTATATTGTATACTGACACACATTCTCAAACACTTCACATCTTAATTTATCTGAATTCTGAATAGTTCATAGTATGTCTATGGTTCACACCAGACACAATCAAAACAAATAAACATCAGTCAGACAACAACTGCAGAAGAGAAAACGACGACAACAAAACATCCGAGTATAGCAGCATCCTAACAACAACAACAAAAAAAATCCCTTCAAACGATAGGAAGAGCTCTCAGTACAGGATGGCAGGAAAAACAATTCGACGTTTTGAAGTTTGTTCAATGCTTTGTGAATTATCTTTTAAAACATCGATTATATAGCAATTTTCTCAGGTGTTCTGCAAGTGATTCTATGATGGGTCTTCCTTGCCGCACAATAGTTTTGCTACCTTGTGTTCTGACGTCAGATAAGGAATGGCTACGAGGGTAGGTTAGGTTCAATTAGCATAAATATAATGAAAAAATATTATTTAGACTAAGAGAAATAAAAAGGTTTCCGTGACGTCAGAACACAAGTTGCTAGAGTGTTGTGTGATAAGTGAGACCTTAATGATCTAGCGCACTGTTTATGTGAAAAGTCTAAATGTGTACGGAAGCACGTGTATAAAGGGAATTCACATAAATAAATAATATTTTCTTCATAGACTTACAATTATGTCATTTTTTCGATCAAGAATGTAACCAAATGAAATGTAATATAAAACAAATCGCATTCGATTCTTCACACAGAGGTATTGATATTGGCCTGAAATAGCTTACCCGTGCATATTTCGGAAGGCGAGCGGCGAATGTCTTCTGCTTAGCATCGTTCTGCTTATTAGATTGTGTTACGGCAAAACTACTGAAACAAATTTGATTACCGTTTATGGTGGAGGTAGCATAGTCATCGACTTACTAAAAACATGGATCATATTAATTTACCGAAGGTATGTTTTCTCTCTTATTATTTAAATTCCATTCAAAGAAAATATTTCCATCGTTGTGTATGTTGACATGGTGACAAGTTGCAAATGTCAAATTAACATGCTTTCCTTGCAACGAACTTCTGTTTTTTGCCATGGTAAGAACAATAAGATTATATTGTTTATTTGGAAGTATTTAATAATCTGGAACAATTTTGGTACAGTTTTTATCATCCCTATGCACCATGCAAAGCAAAATCTTTCCTCCCAACGTACAAATTCACAGTCATTTTACAATACAATACAATACAATACAATATATTTATTCATCGTTAGACATTGTACAATGCAATAGATGTCGTCAGTTATTGGTTACATATTTGGGTAATCCTGCACAATTGGGTTGTATTAATACGCATGCGCGAGATCCATGCATTTCGCGAGGCGGAAGATGTACAACGTTGCCAGATCTCTTTGCAGCGTCTTCGCTGCCATTAGGGGTGTGTAGGGGGCAGCACGCACATTAATGGGCAATTGCACATTCCAATATCTACCGGTATCGTGGGTATTTCTTGTTGGCCGAGTCTGCTGCCACGCACGTGTCAGCATCAAATTTGCTGCTGCCACTTAATTCGTCTGCTAAGAGGATGTTACAAATCTTAAGAACATATTAAGACGAGAGAAATGCAAGTTTATGATTAGTGGGAATGAATTTACAGGTAATTTATAACCTTTTTCTTTAGAAAGCATTTAGCGATATTATTTTAATGCTAATAGATCTTAACCTAACTACGAGAGCATTTAGGTTTATTATTAGAAGAATGCTGAGGGAGCTAATCTTAAAATATTTTTGTGAAAGTAATCGCTACAACTTTACAGTATGTGTTACAGACGTAATTGCATACATAGCATGATGAAATCACGATAAAACAAAGAACGAGTCTACTGCCACGCGCATCTTTTTTGAGGTTCCAGCAGAAAAAGAACGTGGCAGCAGACACTGCCTTTGCAGATTTTTGCGAGGTGGAAGATCTCCATCGTTGCCAGTTCTCTTCTTTTTGGCATCTTCGCTGTCATTAGGGGTGTGAGGGGAAGATTTTTTTGGGTCGGGACGGGAATTTTTTAAATCCCGATATTCCCTGCATTCGGGATGTGAAAAATTAGCCATTTCCGGACTAAGTCGGGAAATTTTCCGGAAAGGAAGTGATAGAAATTTCCCGAACAATTTCCGATAATTTTCACACACTTCATTTTAAAACGACCATTTGGCATTTCTCGACTGCTTATAATAACGAAAAGTCGGGAAATATTTTCCCGAATTCGGGATCGGAACGGGAAATTTTTTCCCCGATATCCGGGTCCCAACTTTTCGGGATCCCGCACACAGCATTTACATCATTTGAGGGATGTGCGGGATTCCGAAAAGTCGGGACTGGGATCGCGAAAAAAAAATTCCTGTCCCGATCCAGACTTTTCGGGATCCCGAGCAGTCGAGAAATACCGAATGGTCATTTTAAATAGTCGTTCTTTGTGTACAAGAAATGAGAAAACAATCAACTAAGGTGAAAATGATGTGTACATTTCGAGATTTTCAGATATTCGGGAAATTTCAAACATTTCCCGTCCCCATCCCGTCCCGACCCAGAAAATTTGGTCCCGCACACCCCTAATTATTATATAAAGATTTTTTTTTTTTACCTGGAATCCTAAAATTTATTGTCTTCCAATTTTCAAATTATACATCTGCATTTAAACAGCATTACATTATTATATACACATTAAACAAATGTCACCTGGAATCGTAAAATATATTGTCTTCCAATTTTCAGTTTCACGTTGCTTAATGTTTCTACGAATGCAGAAAGAGGAGAAAATAAGCTTGCATAAATAGAATTTTTGAATAAATATGTATTTATTTTAATTACTAAAAGAGATATAACAACTTTCTTATACTCGGATTTGGAGCTATTGTTCATGTAAGGAAATGTTTATTATATTTATTTTGTGATTACACGACAACATGTTACAGGTGGACCATTAGTTCCTCTAAGTAATATACGGAATTTTCCTTGCACTTGAATAGCCTACGTTATGAAATGTAAAATTTGTTTGCATTTTCCCGAATGGAAAGAAATATTGAAACAACAGTTGCGCTTGTCCTCTTGGATGTAAATTTTGCACAAAACAAATAATATTCGAAATAAAATATGTGTCATTTATATATCGGGAGGAGAGAAAGCTTTACCAAGTAAAATGCAACGTGCTCGGTTCATAAAGCTTCGACATGTTCACAGACTCACGTAGTGTGCTGAAAAAAAAGATAATCAAAACAATAAGTTCATAAATTTATGTAAATATTGTGTACATAGACGGTCATAGTTTCATGTATTATTTTTTTCTCTTCTCTCTTGTTATTTATTCACAGTGTATTATGTTCAACATAATTGGGAAATGTATCCTGTGCTGAACAAATAAATAAATAATAATAATAATAATATATACACTACAACAAAAGTTACATGATCTGTTCCATTCTGCGGATAACATTGAATTGCAATAACACTTGGCTGGATGCAGTAAAGCGAAATGGTAATATTTTTATACTCCCTCTTCATCCCAACGCAAGTTTTACAAAGATATCAACAAGAAAATGTAAGCGGGTCTATTTTCGGTTTGTATCAACACTCGATTGTTCTCAAGTTACTTTTCTCTGATCGTACAATTAAACAATGTTACAATATGCTATTGCAGTCATTTAAGGCAAATTTAAAGAAAAAAATACATGGTATTTTAAACAGTAAACAACAATGACACACGATATATGGAAACAAAGAAGAATGGAAGAAATATTTATCATTGTTCACCTCGTTGTGCATGCTTCTTCTTTATTATTATGGAAACAGGATTTTACGTATTGATTCTCCCGTCTTGCCACATACGTTCACTTGCAACACATTTTACAAGCAAATATTCGTTATTTTCCTGTAGTTTACGGTTATTACAAGCATAAGAAAACAGTTTTTTCTTTGTGACGTTTCAGGAGAACACACGCTCCTTTCATCAGACATTTATTTTAATTTTGACTAAATAAATAAAGATGCAAGTTAAACAATATAGTGCCAAATTTTTTGAAGTGGAAAGTTCGAACTCGTAATACCTACACCAGTGATTTTAAAGGAAAGCTACAAATGTTAATGATAGGACGCCTAATCAGGGACTCGTACTCAGAATTGGACAGCCTTTCTCGAAAGACATATGATCTCCACATAACATTGTCAAATTCTTTGCACCCACTCATATGGGATAAAGTAAACAGAGCTACAGAACAAGTTGTAGAACACTACAGCAAGCTTTCAGAAAGGAGACTTGATAGGAAATTCTACCAGCTAATTCAAGAAGAACAAGTTATATACAACAACAATGAAAGAAGGGAAGCAGTTAATGTCACTGGTAAAATAGAAACTAAGAACATTGACAACAGATTATTTATAAATCTTACGGATATTGAGGTACCTGATGAGTATATAGAAATTTTTCAATTCGGAATGAAATTTTCAGTTGGTAGTGCTTATATACACAAGGAAGATTTCGTGATTTCAATAGAGAAAGCACTGAATTTCTTAGATGATGAGGAGGAAAAAAGAAAATTACGAAGTCTCACACATGATGCTCTTGATGAACGTTTAAGTTTTGAATACAACAGAAGAACTAACAGAGGTCCAAAATACACAGAACGGGAGAAAGAGCATATAAGGTTGGGAAAAAAAGTTCATGGTTTCAAGATCTGGTTGAAAGAAAACGACATTTTCTTAATAAAATCGGACAAGGAAAATAAACCTGTCCTTATCCGAATTAAGGACTATAAAGAAAAAATGGAAGAATGTTTCAAATTAAACAATTTCACAGAAACCTCTCGAAACCCTATAACTAAAATAATAAATGAGGTAAAGAAAGTAATTGAAAGCAGTATCACGATACCAAGAGAAATGAAGAAAAAACTCATTGTCAAAAATTCAACCCTGCCGATTGCCTTTGGACTACCAAAAACTCACAAACCTGGAACTCCAATACGACCCATCATTGCAACTTTCACACATCCTGCATACAAACTATCCAAATATTTAGTTGAAAGACTTGCTATAATTAAACAACAAACACCATTCAGTGTTAAAAATGCATATGAAGTGAAACAGAAACTAAAAAATATTGTTTGGAATAGTGAGTATCGTATTGCAAGTTTTGATGTAGAAAATTTATATCCTAGTGTCCCAATAGAAGGTGCCACAGATGCATTACACAGATGGCTTATTGAGATGAAGGTTAACCCAGTAGAATCATGGGAAATGGTTCGATGGTTTACTGTATGTGCAAATTACAATTACTTTATATTTGATGGCAAAATCTATCAGCAAAATAATGGTCTATCAATGGGAAACCCAGTATCCGGAATCATCTCCAGCATTTTCCTTCATTACATAGAATCTCCAATTGTTAATGGGATAGGTGCGGATATCAAACTCTACATCAGATATGTAGATGATGTGCTAATTATTGCTAAAAATGAGAACACCATCATGGACGTATTTAAATCGTTAAATGAATCACATCGTCGCATAAAATTCACTTGCGAACCCATGAATAACAATGTAATTTCTTTCCTTGATCTGCAAATTAAGACAACTGACTCAATAATTCAAACATCAGTCCATAGAAAAAAATTAGCGGGGGAAAAATACATCCATGCCAAATCAGAACATTCGCGTATAACAATGGATAACATATTTTTAAATTTTTTCCTGAGAGCACAAAGACTATGTTATAATAATGAGGATATCAAAAATGAAGAAGAAAGGCTCTTTAATATAGCAAAAAAAAAAATGGCTTTCACACTAACAGAATAAACCAAATCAAAAAACAAGTTGCAAGAAAACTAAAGGAAAAGAGAAATACAGACAAAGATGAAAAATCTGTTGAAAAGAAATTTGTGTGCATTCCATTCCACAAGGGATTCTCACATAAAATTGCAAAAATTTTTAGAAGTTTTAATTTCAAAATTGTTTTTAAATCACCAAGAAGTTTGGAATGTACATTTAATGAATTCAAAATGAGAAACTCGCTACCAGATGTGGAAACCACAGGAATATATAATATAAGTTGTTCATGTTCAAAAGATTATGTGGGACAAACAGCAAGGAAAATGGCAATAAGATGGCACGAACATGATTTGGACATTATAAATCTAAACCCAAGAACAGGTTTGTCAACTCATATCATCGAAGAGAAGCATTTGATTAAAAAGAGAAGGGTTTTAAAAAGATTAACGGGAAACACAGAGTTGAATGTCTGGGAAGCCTCGTTCATTGCAGAAGAACACTGGAATAAATTAAATAATGAAAATGGCAACATAGATCCAGTGTGGAGTTTTCTTTTTCACAAATGGAGTAAGCCACCATCTTTAAAATTTAATGTAACAGAAAACATCAAGAGACTTTGTGAAAACAATGATGAATTTGAATTACCTGATGATATTTGGGATTCATAATTTAAAAAATAGACTGTTTTTTTCACAGTTAAGTTGCTATATTACAACAATGTAACATTGACAACATCCATTATATAACAGATTCTTTTTGTTTAAAAATTACTAACCATTGTTATAACTGTATCTTTAGTCAAAATTAAAATAAATGTCTGATGAAAGGAGCGTGTGTTCTCCTGAAACGTCACAAAGAAAAAACTGTTTTCTTATGCTTGTAATAACCGTAAACTACAGGAAAATAATTCTATCATGCAAGCAATGCGTACATACAAGAAAAACAAATATTCGTTAGTAGAGCCATGTTACAACAGCTGAACTACGGTCAATGTCTGCTGATCGGAGAAAAATCGCGGATCAACTTTGATCGCAGGGACTGAATCTCAGTTCAACTTTTATACAACACAAAATCAGAGTTCAGCGTGACTGCAGATCAATTTTACTGGCTAATCGAGTATCAACTGTTTTATACAATCGGGCGTTACACTCAAGGTAACTTAATATATAAGGTAGCGCCATCCGAAAATTGCCGATCATGCACGAGCGCGTGACGTCATGTGGGAGGATCGGTTATGCTCGGTGCCCCTTCGGTTATGTTCGTTCGGGGCTTGGCCGAAGCAAACGGCCGCTATCATTTCTATGCGAGTTTCAGAGAGGGAAAGTGTTTCATTACTTTGAGGAGTAAATATTAATTATCATACTTCGGGACGGTATTGAGGTATTCCTTTAATGATTAGTAACATAATTAAAACATGCTACTTTTAAAAGAGGGAAAATTGCACATGGAAACGTATTGTAAAAATTCATGTTTCCTGATCGATATATTACAAAGAAGGTTGTCCGTGTTCTCATTAGAATTTCAGATTTCATCATTTCATAAATCGTATTATGATTTTAATAAGAAACGTTGCATGCTAAAGAAGAATTGCATAGTGAAATAGTTACAAAGAAAGAATTGATTGACAGATTTGGTTTATTTTTGCTTTTCTGTCTTGTTTTAAATGTGAAAGGAAAACCCATAAGAGGTAGCCCCCCCCCCCCCTTCGATCTCTTTCTTTGTTTCCACAAGCAGGCCTCCTTGGCGTAGTAGTTAGCACATCGCACTTCAACGCCAGAGGTTTGAGTTCGAATCCTGACTTGGGCATGGATGTTTGTGAGTGTTCATTCATCATTTCATCACTCATCCCTATCTTCGCAAATTAGCCAAAAGTGGCACAAGAAGCGAAGTAAAATGAAGCAAATCAATCAATCAATATTTGTTTTCACATATACTATCACATTTACTAAATTCTCAATTTTCTCATTAAGGAAAAATCAATGTCTTACCCGATTGGATTCGAATCCGGGACCCCTGGCGTCGAAGCGCGATGTGCTAACCACTACGCCAAGGATATCGACAGAGGCCTCCGAGACACTACGGGCCTCACCGAACGTCACAGGAGTACTATCGGATTATAAATTATGGATATTAGAGTTTAGATAATAAATAAATAAATTATATAATCTATAAATAAAAAAACACCCGTTCTTTATTTATAGAATCTCAAAGAGAGCGATAGTTTGCTAAACTAAAAAATAATCCTATTTTGTTCTCACGATGATAAAAATAGAAGGCATAATCAAAAATAAATTGGTAACTATAGATTGACACAGAATTGAATAAGCTTAATTTTGATGTAACTCTTTTTTATGTTGTTCTACTGATTAACTTTTAATTGGAGTCCAAACTTGAATATCCGTAATTTTTAATCCGATAGTACTCTGGTATAATCTATTTACAACATTTAACACAACGCAGTAAAAAGCCTAATATATAGTTTTCTGACTGAATAATTCCTTCTTATTCATTCAGAACGTTGCAATCATTTCCAGGAACATTTCAAATTTTACATAACATCAGAAAGTATTAAAATTATACTGATATACTTAAAATCCAATCTTTACCATTCTCCATAATGTAACTTTATTTTTGAAATTATCAAGTGAAAGAAGCAATATACGAGCTAGATAAAATTTTACTCTGCATTTGAAACTTACTCTAAATTCGAAAGAATTCCCAACCTTGTTCATATATTTATTTACTGTACAATAATTTACGTACGGATCAAAGTTCCACATGCAAACATTTTTTGGGAAGTTTTATGTGGAGGAAGAATGATGAAATAGTTTGTAAGATAGTAGTTCCAGACTTTGAAAACGCAATTCCAGTTTGTAATTTGCAGATATTTTTAATTTCTCTGGTTCAAATTTGGCTGCAAGTTATCGTTGTCATAGTTCTAAAAAGTATTTTTTCGTATTAAGAACTTTACATACAAACGCGTGCAGAAGACGAGCCAAAGTGTACAAGTACTAATTTAACTAACTTAACCTACTCTAAATACTTGATGAGTGCTAAAAAATAAGGAACATCAAACTTAAATGTCTTAACCTATTAAACTCAAGCCTATAGAAATAGATTTCTGCTCACACGGTAAATGAAACGCTTTGAGAATATCTATGAAAATATCTTAGTTTAATTAAACAATAAAGGAGAAAAGTTACATGAACTCACAATGATTGACCGTGCAACTGTACGAATCATTATTCGTTAAAGGACTTTGTCCGCAGATTTTCCATTTCCATGTCTGAGTTGTATAACCGGAAAATATACTCCAAGGCTGATATGCGACACACATTTGTACATTAACGAAGTAACTTGCATTACACTAATCTTAGATCTTGCTCTTTTTGACAGAAATGTACTACAAAGAAATAATGTAACATCCATTGGTTTATATTGAGTACAAGAGTACAAAATTATTCACAATATATTTGTGAAATACCAAAATTGAACAAAGTTGCAAAAATTTCAATGATGGGTGTAATATTCACTCATGCAATATTTACCATCGTGCATACAACGCTATGTAACTCGAATTGAAGATGTACTAAGTGAATTTCATTTCGAGAAATGCCCATTTCCGACAACGTTTTTCACAATAATGTGAACATACAAATCACAATCAACATCGGTCTGTGTTAAATGAAATTGTTAATAATTATAAATCCGACTTACATAAAATGTACATAACAAATCAATAAGGCTCACTACATACTTCGCACTAGTTGAACACATTTTCAAGATATTGATGACTTTTCTTGTGGTACTGTCGGTTAGGTTACGTTGTAGATTTTGAACTTCTTTATTCAGTTATAGCAGGTTGATAGAGGTTGTTTGTAATATTTAATTTATTTGCTTCATTATGCAGATGTGTGTTTCTCCTTTGTAAACGATTGAATATGTTTTCCAACAACGAACCATTGCTTGCAATTTGTGCATATACCTTTGTCTATATATTTTTCTCTTATCTGGCAGCACAGTCTTTAGCTTGTTTAGGGCACGTCTCCTTATTGCATATCTTTCGTAGCGTACATCTCTGTAAACCTTATCAACACGTCCTACAAGCGAATCATATTGTGAAGATAAGTGTTTAGGAGAACTACACCATTTCCTCGATTATTTGGTACTAAAGTAATTGGGTGTAATTTTAGCGATGGCACTGCAGTTGGCTTCAGCACGTTCTTTGGTGGAAAATACAGAAATTCTGATTTTAGATCTCGCACATAGTCTTCTTCACAATAATTGGCACTGCACACTTGCATTTTTTTTACATTTCGTCTACAAGCATGAATCCACTGTTTACTTATGCAATTATCGACTGGAAATCTATGATATTTTATGTCAGTTCCTTTAGTTTTCTGGTTATAGTTTTCATAGCTTGCTACAGCACAATTAGACATGATTGCAGTCTACAAGTACAAAAATACAATAAAAATAAATTGAACGCTACATAATCAACAACCTGCTTGTTCCGATTTTTGCGACGTGTTAGTAGCTAAATGTACCCCACACCAAACTTACTGCACATAGCAACGAGCACCGTCAAACCATTACCTTCTCTCAAGATGGTCTTGGTCAAACCCGATCCTCCCAGATGACGTAATGCATACGTACTTCACATAGCAACGAGCACCCCCTGCGTTACACTGGGTACTGATTACTAACACATATTAAAAATTCACTGAAAATGGTAGTGTGGGGGAACTGGTTTCTCCAGATGAATTCATGCAAGTATGAGGGAAACAGGGCTTCAGATGTACCAAACTGGCGTCTAATTTTCCTTTTTGCTCTCATCCACATGTTCTCAACATTTTGTGTATGGACATGTGCATCATTGGGGTCTACAAAGTTTTCTTGGTGGACCACAACCTGATGTTCGTAGACGCCGCCTCCAATTTCGTTTATACGGTTGTAGGCTCTCCAGGCATCTGACACAATGATAGTGCCAGGTAGTATAAACCTGAAAGAGGTATAAAATGTTTTTAACACTAGAACGGCGAAGGATTTGATAGCCCGTAGAACAGCGGAAAGGGACCATTTTGACCCCTCATAAGGAATGCATTTAAAATTATAATTATTTTACAATGGGAACATATTTTTATTTTGTATTATTTTCTGCGCTTTAGGTATTATAATCACAGTGTTTAGGTGGGTTTATGATATATTTTGATATCAAATAAAAATGATAATCGTCAACAACTGAATACTCCAGAATACGCAACATTTCACTACGGGAAACTGCTACTTGATGCCAATGTCCATGAAGACTTTCTCCTACCCCCCTTGAAGAGGTCTGTTCTTAACAGCCTCTTTTTCGCGAGAGGCTTGGATTGTAAATTTGTGACGTCATCGTGGACGCAAGCTTTCCCTCTGCCTTGAAAACTCATTTGAAAACAACGATGAGTTGTCAATATTTTCCAATAGTTACAACTAATTTTTGACTCATTATATCGTTTACTCACTATAAGGAATTGTATTATTGTATTATTATTACTATTGTCTTTTGTATTTCTAGTTACACTTTTTTTGTATGCAACTAATTCCTATGTATTTTTTCTTCATTTTTTTGTATGTTATTTTTTTATTACGTTTAGCTTACTGCTCCATAAGTTTATATCATGTCATATGTATTATCATATTGACAAGGGTTAGGTGGCAGAGCAGCCCTTGGCTGAACCTCGCCCGCTGAATAAAGAAAATTTATTATTATTATTATTATTATTATTATTACTTTATTTCTGGGGCATGGCATAGATAGAAATATGTTTCGGGAAGAGTTCTTGGACGCTGCTCAATTATATCACATGTAATAATACTCGCAAAATTGTCTTGATATTACAATATCTGCCAATAATACTATAAGACCAAAAGCGTTAAATGGTCGACTTTCGATCTCGCCACCGAAGTTCCCGTGTCTTGGCCTGGACATGCTTGTTCTTCACCAATTTCATCCAATTATCACTCATCGTTGCGATTAACCAAAAGTGGTAGAAATAATTATGGATTAGCTATGTGAATAGAGGCCGGGAGGGCGTCTGACTGCTACGAGACAGAGTTCGATCCCTTATGTGTGTGATCTAAGGTCGGAAATTTTCCGGCTTTGTCCCTGCATGAAGCGACTTTGGGGTTTATCCAGCCTCAAATAATTGGGTTCTTGGGGACAACCCTTGGGGTGGGCTAAGTCAGCGGGAGCGTGATGGGATCGAATATGTGTGGTTAAGGGCACGGTGTAATGTGGAATGGGAACTTTACCTTACCTATATGAACAGTAAAGAGATGGTGAAAGAATACGTAACAAAACACATTCATTATCTACCTTCATTATTTTTATCAGAGATATGTGTTCTACTTAGAAAATTAATGTAAATAAATAAATAATGAAATGAGAAATTTATAAATTAACAAAAAGATTGATTGATTTGTTGTTTGAAGTCCAATTTGTGCACACATAGACTAATCGGGACTGGACCTACAGTTTAAAGTGGGATCCGAACCACTATGTGCCTACACCGGGTATCGAATTCGAGACCACATGATAACAAGGCGACGACGAGATAAACGAAAAGGTTGTTAGTTCCAGGTGATAAAAATATAACGTATTATTGTTATCATCATGCACTTATTTCCACAGACAATGTCCATACAAAACTAATTCATTCAATAGCCGGAACGCCAACCACAAATGAATGGACATGTGAACTACTTTGATTTTATTTGATTTAGTTAATTTTACTTAACTTTTCTGCCACTTTTGGCTAATTACGAAGATGGGATTAGTGATGATGATATGATTAAATTGATGAATCGACTCTCACAAACACCCATTCAGGGATTCGAACCCGGGAGGGGGCCCCTGGCGTCGTAGCGCGATGTGCTAACCACCACTCCGTCACGGTGGCCGGCTCATGGGAACTAATAATAATAATAATAATAATAATAATAGTAATAATAATAATAAAATCGTATTAAAAATGTAATGTTATTTATAATATTATTATTAATATTATCATCATTAGTGATTTTTTCTATTTTTATTATTATTATTTATGTTCATCATAAAAGCTACTCTAAATATTGTGGTATGATCACAAAGGATCGTGCGGGGTGTAATTAGTGACCCTTTCTCAATACACCTAAATGTCAACCTCACCATACTGCATTATCCAGGCTAACAAGGTTTTGGCGTCCGATTCCATGTTGTGCTGCCTGTATGTACTATCAATATGTACTTGTTGTAATTGTCCCCAACAGCACTGATCGAATTTCTTTATTTTTATTTCTTTTTTCGGGCCACACACGGACAAAAGAAAAGTTTTGTTCAAGTAATATATCTCTTTCCTCTTTACCTATTATTAACAAGGTGTAATAAAGGATGGACTTTCGTGTATTATGTCACAGCAGGAGCTGAGTGAGTTTCGACAACGAACAGAGTTAAGGAGCGTTCCGGCTCACTGATCATACCACAGACAATTGTCTGTGATCATATTGTAATCAAGTATTTTGCTTATTTAGTAGGTACTTGGCAACTTTTCCGGGGGAGCTTGACCTCCCGAACCCTCCCTCTAAATGCGACGTTGCATTGTTGCGACAACAATTGCGTACAAATACTAATCGAAAACATTCGTGCCTCCAATGCGCTTCCATGTAAAAAGACTGGCGAAGGAAGGAAGGTGCTACCACGATGACGTCACAGAATTCTCGCCCGCAGGGGTTGTCAGAAAGCCCAGTTATGGCGGGACCTTCTCAGGCAGGGGGGAAAACAGATTCCACGGACCTTGACTTGATGAGACATGTTCAGTTCAGGACGTCCTTCCTTGTCCAAGAACTCTACCTACATGACGACTTGTGAACTGCGACAAGTGGGAACATGCTATAAACGCAACCTACGTAACGCCGATATTTCAGTATGCATAAATTAAACTTTATAGGGGTCAAATTGACCCCTCCCGCTGTTCTAGGGGTATAACGTGAAATTTCACTGAAATAAATTGTACTTTCTAGATACAAGAGCAAAAAATTACGAAAAGTCACAAAATTTCAAGAAAATTATCAGAAAAACGAGAGAGTTATTAAAGGAGAAAAGTGACTCCTCCCGTCGTAGTGTTAAATATTTGAAAATAATGAATAAAATAAAACTCAATTATGAATTTTACCCTTTTCTGTAATCATGTACAGTGGCTCTCAAACGTTTTAGGACAACGACATTGTATAATAGACAACCCAACTTTCACAAGGTGTTGGTGGGTTGCCTGTAGAGCTGTAGAGCTAGGCTCAATTTCAGGGTTGCCACATGCACAATAGATATTTATGAAAAAACGTGAAAGGAATAAAACCAAGTATTATTGTATAAAACTATAAAATATATCAGCATTATATCGCAAATGACAAAAGTATTTCCGAAAGAAAGATTTTCTAGTACTGCTGGAAACTGCAGTCTCTTTGCTCCTTCCACGCAATCCCGATCTTCTCACGTGTTCATTGGTGGGGCCGTC
Source organism: Lepisma saccharinum (assembly GCF_977018435.1). Lineage (NCBI taxonomy): Eukaryota > Metazoa > Arthropoda > Insecta > Zygentoma > Lepismatidae > Lepisma > Lepisma saccharinum. The sequence continues at coordinate 107,713 of NW_028143191.1, forward strand.
TCGCGTCAGTACTTGCGCAGTCACTTGTTTTCAATTGCCTGCTACATAGATAACCGAGACGTAGTGTAATTCGCATACATGTATCAAATAAAGAAACTTATCTTGTACTGAAAATTCCATATAGAGTTTTAAATGTTTGCTACAGGAACACTTGACTGGAAACAGGATGACACAATTCCCTTGCCAAAAATCTAGTGGTTTGAAATTCACATGAAGACATGAAAATGGCGATTTAATAAATTGCAAGTTTAAACGAAGTATTTCGTAGATATTCACGTAGGCCTAACCTCGCGTAGCGCCGTTATAAAATTATAAATAAAATATCCACAGGCACATTAATACTATTACAAAGAAAGAAATCCACAGTTAACTTTCAAATACAATAAAGTAATTCTAGAAGTACAGAGTTATTTGAAAATTTTGATCTCTTATGTTCTTCTCTCCTTCTTCTCACCCCTGTTTCTATCTCATATCGTCTCCCCTCCTCTTCTCGTCTTTTTTCTCCATCCCACTCTTCTCCACTCCCCTATGCTCTCATTACTTCCCTCCTCTAATTTTCCTCTTCTCCTTTCGCTTCCTGTCTCCTCTTATTTCCATTCGTGTAGACTCATCGATTCTCGTTATTTCAGAAAGTATTTTGTCACTTGCAATATAATACTGATATTTTAAATATTTTTATGCACATAATACTTGGTTTTATTCCTTTTGCGTATTTCATACATATATTTTCTTCATGTGGCAACCCTGAAATTAAGCCTAACTCTACACGCAACCCACCAACGCCTTTGTAAGTTGGGTTGCCTATTATAAAATGTCGTTGTCCTAAAACTTTTGAGAGCCACTGTACAATAGGGCCGTAAGAATGCACATGCGCAAGATACACGCGTGTTGCGAGGCGGAAGTTAGGTTAGGTTACATTAGGTCATGAGCCCTGCAAACGTATCAAACGTATTTAGATAATAGACTCTAAAAAAGAGAACTGTCAACGTTGTAGGTCTTCCGCCTCGCGAAACGCGTGTATCTCGCACATGCGCATTCTTACGCCCCTATTGTACAATATTACTGGAATTTTGTAATAAAAAAATTGTGTCCTAAGCAAAAATATATGCTCCAATTAGATGCACATGCATAAGGAAAACACACCATGTAGGTTATTAGAAACTTCAGACAAAGGCATTATTTCAAAAGTTGAACCCTACTCACCTTTCAATTATGTTGGATAAGGTTTCTGCTGTCCTGTCCGGAACCTCAACCATAAAACATTTTCCGGTACCTCTTTCAACACCTCCGAAGACCCAGTGCCCCTCTCGCCATTGACCTCTATGGTACTTTCTGTGAAAGAACTTGCTTTCGTCGATCTCCACCACTTTTGACTCACCATCTTCATTCAGCCCACCAATCACTGTGGGATTGTCTGTCAAATATTGTTCGCAAATATCTCGGCAAAAAGAACACCAGTCCACAATAGTGTGTTCGGAATGAACTCCAAGCCGAGCCTCATACGCAATGTCACGCTGGGGGTAGTCTCTGGACCATCCGTACATTATTTTAATGATCTGCTTTAGTGTCAGGTTACTTCGACTAAAAAAAGAGTCATTCCTGATACTAGCAGCACTGCGACACTGCTTACACATCCAGCGATAACCATCAGCTCGCTCAGCTCGCTGAATAAATGACATCTGTATTTGGCAGTTCTGGCACAAATACGAATTGTGCAACAGACGTCTTTTTGTCAGCCAGATGATGGTTTCCAAAGATGTTCGGAAAGCCAGATCATCCCAGGTAACCATTTCGTTCCTGATCACGTCATTCCCCAATATCTCTAAAGGATTTACTATGGAAGTCGGTGCAGGAACGCCTCTTCTGCCAGCCATTTTAATACACACAAACTGAACTGAATGAAACTTATAAAATTTACTTAATTTACACTAAATATCGCGCCAAACGTACACTGCTCGAAATGTTAAGTAACGAACCGAAACGGCAACAACAATCAATGACTAGCAAACTAGCAAACTAGAAAGAACCGCTTAGTCCAGAACGTGAAACAGAACGTCGACGTGCGATTTCCAGCCCTGCAAACTTAAGAGTATAGAAGGAATAGAGAGAGCCTAAGCATGTTTTCTGCTCGACGGGAAGGGGGTGAGGTAAATTTCGTCATCTTGGGATGTGTCACAGTTACACAGCTGAAGCATTGGTGGAAGTAGGGATTTGGACGGTATTGCGAATCTTGCACGCGCAACCTGAGCCCGAAACAATTATGTTAAGAGTCGGGGTTCGCTCCATTCCATGACTTGTCGGTTTTTCCACGTCGCAACAAAGGGTTCAGCTCGTATCAGTGGCGCAGGAACGTTTTTCATTTGGGGGGGTACAAAATTCAGCCTCCCCTACTCCCCTATATATATATATATATATATATATATATATATATATATATATATATATATATATATATATATATTACTTCACAGGTTTCCATTCCTGTATAATGTTAAGGCATGGGGAATATTCCATTTTAGAACAGCACGCACGAATTTCCTGTTATTTAATGCTAAATTTGAACAAATAATTTTTATTTCTTTGTTTTTCTTAGAATTTATGATAATTTAAGATCAGATAATAATTCCGAAACATATAAAGCTCTGAACCTTGTTCTGGGCTCATTTTGAATTTAATGGAACGGAAAATCAGGAGTTCGAAATGTGAAAATAAAGATACGTCTATTCATTTTAATGCAGGTTGCGATTTAAAGGGTGTGAGGAAGATTCCCGCCCCCACCCCTATCTTGAGCCATTCCAATCAGGAATAATCATCTCCCACTTACTGGATATAGAAACCATATTATTGAATATATCATACTTATAAAGTTCCACTTCAGTTCAGATCATTTTAATGTCCCATGTCTACATATAAAAATATCATTAAAAAATTCATGGCAAAGCATTTATTTGTAATATAATTAGCTGTACCTAATGAGGCTGTTCAAGCACTGAAAGTACTATTATTACACATACAAAACCGAAATCCTTCAGATCTCAGAGCAAGCAAGGAAAACCATTCGCTCGAAAGTTTATTTCATTTCAATCTTTGGTGGACAATATGAAGAGCCAGCCAAGGTTTCTTTTCATATGTAGTGGTATTAAATGTAGAATGTACGTACATGCGTATGTTTTAGGGTGACATGCCAATTCTTCGTCCTCCGTGGCGGAGTGGTTAGCAGTGCGCGCTACAATGACAGAGGTTCCGGGTTTGAATCCCGGCCTGGACATGGGTGTTATTTGTGAGTGTCTCATCATCAATTTCATCATAATCATCACTCATCCTCATCTTCGTAATTAGCCAAAAGTAGCAGAAATGCGAAGTAAAATAAACCAAATCAATCAATCAAATATTCCCATCTCACTCAAAGACCTTGTGAATCGAATCCAAAATCAACTGAATGTGAAAGCGGGTTCAATGCAATAAACCTAACTTAACTGATTAGAGAAATCATTTAGAAGTTTCAAATCTACTTTTCCTTTCAATAAATAGACCCCCAGTGCATTGTTTTCATGCAGAAAAATTTGCAAGAAGTTGGATCAAGTCTAAGCATCACAGTGCCTTTGACAGTCCAACTGTCAAACCATAGAACCTGCAGTGATTCAATTTCTCTCGTACATTCATCTGATTTTCTTACAGTTTGACTTTAGGGTTTAACTTAAAATGGCGTTGTGTTTGTGTTTCATTGTATATCAAATTAGATTTTAAGCAATTAGTGTCTAATTCTCAGTATACCTAATACATAGGTAAAAATAAGTCCTCCTCCATCTGATAAAATCACAAATCGCACCGTTTTAATGTGTAGGAAGCATTTCAATGTACATGGGAATGATATCGCGATGAGACGAGTCGAGAATTGTCACAGCCTCATTTCGTCTCCTGTGTGGCGAGGTCGTTCTTGTTTGTGCTTATTCTTGTCTCGGTTTCAGATCAGAAGTTATTAAAACTTTTTCTAGATTCACTTCATGCTCAGATAGGCTAATCGGGACTGGATCTACAGTTTAAAGTGGAATCCAAAGCACTGTGTGTGTGCGTGTGGGACCCCTTAATTACAAGGCGAGGTGTCTCGTCCTGTCCCACGAAATGTTTAGTATAACCAACATGTACATTGTGTCACCACTCCCACAACGTACAATATCTCATTAAAGCAAAAACTTTAGTTCATAACGTTTTTCTGCTTTACATCTTGTTTCGACACTGCAAACCATCGAAACATGGAATTTTATCCTGAATAGATTAAAACGGGCAGCACAGGCTTACAATTGTCACTACTGGATTTACTTTGCAATTACAATAAATAAAATACACAGCTAATTTCAAAAATATATTGATATACACTTGGTATGTCTGAAAAAGATATACCATTTTAAATTTATTTTAAGCAATTTCTTCAAACATGATAACCAGAGTTTCCAACGAGATCGTCTCTTACATCAAGTACCGTATTGCTTTGATTTTGCAGAGATTTATTTCATTCTCGTCTTGAAATTTGAGAAAAAAACAGATTTTTCTTGTCTTAGTAACATCTGTATTTTCAACAAATCTCTTAATACGAGGTATATAGGTTTAAGTATAGTTTTCCAAATACCCTCTTACAAAGTTATGAAAATTATGAGTGAGGTACAGGAGTAGATTGTACCCCCCCCCCCCCAAGTTGGTCAGTCGTCTCTAGTCTCGTTTGTGTATTTCATTTCGGAAAATTCCATTTGAAAAATTCAAAAGAAAAGGAGGTCAGTCATATATTCTTCTGAGTTCTGACTAAGATTTATATCTTATCTTCGAATAGACGCGACCGTTTCTTGAGAAAAGTGTACTCCCCTTAAGCAAAAGAGCATTCGCCTGCAGAGTGATTTTCTGAGAGTAGGCTAAACTTTACCTGATTCCACTGTTCCACACACATTTTAAACAATTTTCATCTCCTTAAAGAAGTTTCCAAGAACACAGGTCAATGAACTAAATCATAGCAAGCACAATGTAGTAAAATAAGTTTACAGTGGTTTGAATTTCTGTGGTAAGGAAGATAATGGTTATAAGTTATAAACAATTTAAACTTCTTTTATTGAGCTAATTGAAAATAGGTTATTTTAACAGTAGCACCTTGCGTCTGTCAAATTATCTAATGGGGTACAGTGGGTACAATTAGATTTACGGATTTAGGGGGTACAGTACCCCCCTTGAAAAATTTAGGGGGATACATTGTAACCCCCCCCCCCCCCATCGTTCCTGCGCCACTGAGCTCGTTTAAGTTGCAGCAAGTCTGGACGTGCATAGAACAGAGACGTGTAACACTCATTCCGTGACAGTCGAAGAGAGACACCCAAGAACAGTGGCGCGACCACAGGAAGCATTGCTCCTCCCCCAACCTTCGACGGAAGTCAATTCTAGGGGGCAAACATTGACGGTCAAAGACACCTGCAGGGGGCACAGGTGAGCAATTACCCCCCCCCCTCGTTTTCAAATTTTATGCAAGTAAAGATAAATTTCGTAACATTTTTCTTGCTCGCATAGCTCCCAATTTCGTTTCTCAGTTTCGTCAAGTTCAGATCCGTAGCTAGAGGGCGGCGGCCATGAACTCCAAATGATCTAATGAAAAAAATGTTTTTAAAGAGACAATGCCTTGGCGCCCCGTGATATTATGTGCGCCCTAATAAGGGCAAATAGGAAGGGGGCAAATATTGATGGTCAAAGGCACCTACAGGGGGAGGCACAGAGGAACAATTGTCCCCTTCGATTTCAAATTTTATGCAAATAAGAATACATTTCGTAAAATTTTCTTGCTCGCTTCGCTCGCAATACCTGCTTTTCTCAGTCTCGTCAAGTTCAGATACATAGCTAGGGGGCTGCGGGAGTCGGCCGAGGATGCCGAACATAGGCGTGCGCTGACCCCTGATGGGGGGGGGGGGGGCAAAAACCTTGAACCTCCATATTTAGTTCTACGTTTATATAATTGTGTCCCCCACCAACATATCTGTTTTCCTTTCCTTTTCAATCCGTAATGCATGTAAATGTACGCTGCAGCGACTTCCATGTTCGTACACACTCAACTGGTGAAACTCGAGAATGTTGCAGTTACGGACTCCGGTGCGGATTGAAAAACATTCATGCCATAACATCGGCGCGTGCATTGCCTTGCCCCGTATCAACCTTGATGCGTTATGCGGTTACGGAACGGTATTCTGTTACGCCTATGTGGACGCGGCTTAATATCTGCACATTTCAATGATACTGAGAGTAAACAATAAATAAGAAGCTATGCCTCTCTGCGGAGCTTTCGGATGCAACAACAGACGTTGCAAGAACTTTTTTTTTTAAAGGAATTTAGAGGTCCAAGAAGATTACGTTTCCCAGATAAACATGCTTACAAAACATATTTACCTTTATTATACACGCATTTCTGTTGTGATGTTTTTAGTAATATTATTATTAACGGTATGTATAAAATTATAAATTAAAAAATTACCACATATTGGAATAGCAAAAATCGTTCGCAAGTTTCCTAAAGATAACTATTGCGAATGTTTATACATGTTCCGAACTATGTGGATTGTAAATTCGTAACCAACAAAGAGACTTCAGACATGAAAAAAGAGACACGTGTCGCTTGGAAACCAAATATCATAGATAAATGAGACCTTCCGGACTGAAGTGACACGCCAAACTGCACGTGTCGCTCGAACTGGGCCATTTTCTTAATAACAGTTCATCGGGTCGCCTTGGTCTGTTTGTGGCACATGCATGGTCATTTTTTTTATTCAGACCGAAGTGGCCTGTGACGCTTGTCGCCTCCAATAATGGTGTTTTAAGATCGAATGTAGACGCGACGTGGGGACGATCCTGGCAACGTTTACACCAGCCTGCCTCAGCGGCAAGATACGCCGCAGAAGCTTGCATTGGTGAAATCCTCAAAGCGGTACTTATCACTTGTTGTTTCGATATGAAATTGTATCTATTCATACCGAAGCGACAAACACATGCCGCTTGGAAGCAAACCCTCAGAAATCAATGCAACTTTTCGATCGGAAACGACACGGCAAGCTTCCATGTGTCACTCAGACTGGTCCGTTTTCCCAATAACATATATCGTCTCACCTGGGTCTGTTTGTAGCGCATGCGCGGTGAATACTTGCTTTTAGGGAGATTTTACACCGAAGCGACACGCGGCATGTGTAGCTTAAGGATTTCACCAATCGAAGGCAGGCTTTGTGCGACCTGTCACGCCTTTACAGTGTGAAACGTTGCTGTTGATTGGTTCGTACCCAAGCGACACGTGCCGCCTGTCGCTTCGGTGTAAATTCTTCCCAAAGCAAAATATTTACCGCAGTTGAGCAAACAACACAACGAAGCGACACTACGCATGATGTTGGAAAAGCGACTGTATCCAAGTGACACGCGAGCGACAAGCGACACGTGTAGTTTGTCGTGTCGCTTCGGTTTTTAAAAAAATGCATTTATTTCTGTAGTGTTGCCCACGAGACGGGACGGCTTTTTAAAATTCGAGACGGGACGAGACTGACCACCTGTCTCGTCTCGTTTTCGAGACGAGATACTAGACGGGACGAGACGTCTCCTGAAAAGTCTCGAAAAAATATAAACAAAACAACTAATCAATTGCAAATATTTATTTATTCGGAATAAAGCATTTTCCTTGGAAACCCAAAACAGCTTCTATTACAGGAATAGAGATCTGTAAAATTCCCCCTCGAAAAATCCTAATTCGTCGCACGTTGTCCGGAACGAATTTGCCCAGACTTTAGCCTCGTGTCTCTGTATCTTCCTACTGAAATTTCCTCAGAATACCTTAAATCTGGCAACTATCTGCCAGTGGCGATTTCTCGGGGTGTGTAAGTCGTGTGTCAACGGCCAAAGGAAAATGAAATAAAGAAGAAAGTATCTGTACTTTTATAAATTACAATTTTGAGCGTTTTTCTTTAATTGTCAGTTTCGAGCGCCCGGTAGTTTACGAACGCGGCGCAGCGCGCAGTGGTTGTCAGGCAGGCAGATCGATCCCGCACTGCCAGGGCGTTGGAGAGGAAATACAACGTCTTACCACTGACGAAACATAGGATGACGGCGCATGCGCATCCAGCCACCCACCACCATGGTTAGCTTCTCAAGGCGTTGTATTTGTTCCCAACGGTTTGGCTTTCATTCACCCCGCGTTCCGCGTTGTTTTGCTCGTGATTGTTGTGCATTATTTTTTAAACGTGTGGTGTGAAGTGATGTGATTATTTTAAAATGGAGAATAGTGAAAGTGTTGTGCAAAAGTATTTAAATAATTCATTTTCTTCGCTTTCGTATTCAGAGAAGAAACAAGTGATTGACAATGGTCGACCATGTCCGAATCTCACGATGTCAACATATGTTAAAGGAAAAAGTGGTGCTGGAAAAGGTTTTGAGAGACATTTTCGAAAAGAACTCTATGAAATTTCAGACTGGCTTTGCGGGTGTGATGTGGTGAATAAATTTTACTGTTGAACATGTTTATTATTCTTAGTGGATTGCGGGATCCCTAAAAGTCTGCACCGGGATCGGAAAAAAAATTTCCTGTCCCGATCCCGACTTCGGGAAATGACTTCCCGACTTTTTCGAGATCCCGAGGAGTCGGGAAATACCGAATGGTCATTGTAAAAAGTTGTTAATTCTCGATGTTTTCAGCATTGCAAATGTCTGGAACTTATCGGAAAGTCTTAGTTTTTGTATCAGAAATGCAAAAACAATCACTTAAGGTGAAAATGACGTGTAGAATTCGATTTTTCAAGAGCTTCGGAAAATTTCGAACATTTCCCGTCCCGAAAATTTCCCGACTTTGTCGGGAAATTGAGAATTTTTCCCGTCCCGAATGTCGGGATTTAAAAAATATCCCGTCCCGACTTTCGACTAAAAAAGGTGTTTGGAATTATCAAGGGTATGCGGATTTGAATCATCTCAATACTGCAGTGAAAAAACACAGTGAGTCTGAATTGCATCTTTCTAGTTTCTTTAGATTTAGTAGTTTTGTTGCCACCCCTAGCCCTACTAGAATTGACGGTCTTTTGGATACTCAACGAAAATCTGAAACAGAGCTACACAATGAAAAAGTAAAAAAAGAAAAGGGAAATATTAAAGAGGTTGATTAACGCCGTCTACTATTTAACAAAGCAAGAACTGCCATTCCGAGGCATGAGGAAAATGCAGCATCTCTAAATAATGGCAATTACATGGAATTACATGGAATTCCTTATTGCCAGTGCCGAGTTTGATCCCTCATTAAAAGAACATTTATTAAATTCTACAGTTTTTCGCGGTACTTCGGCAGGCATTCAAAATTATTTAATAAATTCAGTTTCGATGTTCTGAGAGATGAAATCTACAATGAAATTCAAAAAAACAGACTTTGTGGCTATCATGGTCGATGAAACATCAGACATTAGCAATAAATCTCCGGTGTCAACGATGTTACGTTTTTTTTCGGACTCACAGAAAAAAGTCATTGAAAGATTTCTTGGGTTTCATGACATGAACGCCGATAAAACTGCAGGAGCTCTTTTAGTCACGTGACTGAAATAATGGATAAATATAAGTGTGGGGATAAATTAATTGCCCAGACATACAATGGATCTTCTGTAGTGAGTGGTCAGTTGAATTATCTCTATCGAGAAAGAATTACTTTATAAGCTGAGAGAAGGGGATACTAAATCCAAAATTTATGAGGCGGTGATCAGCGCATTTCTCTTTAAAGAAAGAAGAATAGAGCTGGAATTCAAGTACAGTAGAGCGTCGATTATCCGAACGTCGGTCAACCGAACGACCGCTTAACCGAACTGTGTACTCGCTCACTTTCAGATATCTGTAATGAAAAAAGTACGTGACTTAGCTGCTCGTAAGCGTGTAGGCTTGCTTAGACAGACCAAAATAAAGGATTTTTTTAAACGTTAATTTTGTGTACTGTGTGTATTGTTCATGCAAAATGCGTATGTAATATGTACATATTTTTGTTTAATAAACTGTACCACATACTATATATTCCTACTAAAGTTGCCTTTGTACGTTACTTTGTAATACATACTTAAAGAGATGCCTGTTTTTATGAATAAATTTACTGTACAGTACTTCTTTTTGGCAAATAAACATGTACAGTTCGATTATCCGAACAAACCAGTTTTCCGAACACCCATGTCCCCCAATTACTTCGGATAATCGACGCTCTACTGTAACTGTAAGTAATGGGCAGTTGATTTTTCAAAATTTACTTTTTGGAAGGATAAGTGAAGGGTAAGGGGAAAAACCGGGAATGTGCATTTTAGCGATTTTTCAATGAACGGGTCATTCTTATGTCCACGGTGATTTTTGTAGGGGTGATGGGAGTTCCACCAACCCCTCTGGTTACAAACTGCTGCTTTAAAAATTAATTGTATGGCGAAGTATTGAACATTAATTTTCTCGTTTAAACAGTCCTTGCTTGTCCTTACCCTTCAAAAATATTAATATTTTAAATGAAGTATTTACTTCATTTAAAATAATTTATGTAATTTAATGTTTTTCTAAATATTTCTAAATTTACACCAAAAATGTTCGGAGAAAATGAGTAATATTGGGTCTGAGAAATGAGAGGGGGAAGGGTTAACATTCCTTCTTTTGACAACGCCTTAAGTTCAGGGTCAGGAGACGCCACTGCTATCTGCTACCCCAAGAGCTCTCTTCCATTCATCCTTGCGCAAAACGATCCGGAGGTAGTCACTGCCATTGTTTCCTACGGCCCTGTTCCAGCCATACTGGCGACAATCGTCATAAAATTTCTCGCCCAAACAGACCCTTCTTTCATTTGCGACCCTCTTCTCAAAATCCACAGCAGCCTCGAGTGGTGGTTGCAAACTTCAAAGATTTCGCACTAAAAACCTAGGTAAAGGTAAAGTTCCAAGTGCATATAACACAGTGCCATGAAGGCATATTTACGGGATGTGGGGGAAAGGTCATTTTTGAGGCGAAGTGATCACCATCACACTCCGGCCGCTTTTGCCCTCCAGGATTGCCCACATGCACCCATTGATATGAGGCTGTTGAGCCCCGGAGCTACTTTATGCGGGGACAATGCGGAATAATTCCGACCTTTATTCACCCACTCCGGGGTTCGAACCCGGGTCTCCCGCCGGCAGTCAGACGCCCTAACAACTACACCACCGCGGCTCTAAAAATCTAGTGCAATTAGATACTCTGCTTTGACGTAACGAACATAAAATTTGCCTGAAGTCATAGGAGTAATAAGCGACATGCGACAGCAACAAGTGTCGCTTGGAAATGAACCCACAGTAATAAATGCAACCTTCCGAACGGAAGCGACTAGACCGGCAAGCGTTGCTTTGTCGCTTGCGTGGCGTTCGGACTGGGCAGTTTTTTAATAGCTTGCATTGTGTCGCCTCTGTCTGTTGGTAGTGAATTCACAGCGAAAGCTTGCTTATAGACTAAGGGAGATTTCACATCGAAGCGACACGCGACCCGTAACACGTGTCGCTTCAGGATTTCACCAATCGAATGCAGATTTGTGCTGCCTGCCATGCTCCTACGCTGTGAAACGTTGCTGTTGATTGTCTCGTTCCAAAGCAACATGTGTCGCGTGTCGCTTATCGCTCCGGTCTGAAATCTCCCTAAAGGAGCTTGTCGCTTGTTGCTTTGGTGTGAAAACCCTGTGTCGCTTGTCGCCTGTCGCTTCAACCTGAAAGCTATCTTGTGGAAATTCACACCGAAGCGACAAGTGACACGTATAATTCACACCTAAGCGACAAGCGACACAATCTTCTTCAGTCGGAAGGAAAACATTCACCCCGCATCCGTGAACAACGGACCGAGGCTACAAGAGACACGTGCAGCTTTTCGTGTGTCTTCTGTTCGAAAGGTTTCATTGACTACTGAAAATTCGCTTCCAAACGACTCGTGTCGCTTGTCGCCTGTAACTTTGGTGTGCAGAAATCTTGCTCACAGCCTTCCTTCTTCTTTGAGTGGCACACACCGCCTATGAGCGATTTCTTGCCAGGGGTCCTATTTGGTTTGTTATGAGAAAGTTTGTTTACATTCCAAATGTCTGTTTGTTTATGTTACAATGTTGTTCTTTCGTGCAAATCTGTACAGTATCCACATGACATCAGACCGCGGCTCGTAGAGTAGAGTCGAAAGGGACATCGGAAATGGAATACCCACACGGTGTAACTGTTTGTATAGTGTATTGCGATGTTGTTGTCGAATTGGGCATTGTAAGAACAAATGTGTGATTGATTGGATAGCTTCTCCACACGGACAGGAAGTTGCAGGCACGATATATGAACTGGGATGTATAACGACGTGACCTGTACGCATTCGCATGGTAAACACTAAAACTGCACGGGGTAGGTTAATGTGTTGAAACCAAGGCCGTTTATTGCCGACTTGTGCATGCCATCTATATGTAGTGGTATTGAGGAGTTGCTGGGTACACCAATCGTCCCATTGTTGTTCTATTTTGATTTTTACCCGTGGGAGGAGGTCAGTGTACGGCAGGCGCATCGGGGTAACAGTTTCTTTCGTTCTTGCTTGTTTGGCCATTACATCAACGCGATCTTGATATTTATTGAGGTCACTGTGGGCACGAATATATGTGAAGGTCGCTGACAGACCCTGCTGTTGAAGTTCTAACATGATTCGGAGAATAAGATAAGGAAATACCGTTAATTTATATGCTGCCCGACCTGTTCGTGCTAACGTTTGAAGTACGCTCAATGCGTCCGTAAGAATTAACGAATGATCGATTCGGAACTGCAGGGCGAATTGTAATGCTTTATAGATAGCATAACATTCCGCCGAGAATATCGACATATCGGATGGGAGGGAAAATTGTCGGGTGATGTTATGAGATGGTACGTAAAAAGCACATCCCACACCGTCTGCAGACTTCGATCCGTCAGTATAAATAAAGGTTGATGTGGGCCACAAGTCTCTATAATTTTCATGTCGGCCATGATCTGCATAGTGTATCTCTACTCGGGGTTCTGTGGGAATATTCAGTTGATATACAAGCGGGTCCGGATGGGTAAAAGTTTGTTGGTAAGCGTCAGGGTCAATATTATAACATTGTAAGAAAAAAAAACGTTTAGTGGGGGGAGGGGGGTCGGGAGGCCAAACCATTGTCGTTGAATCGCAAATGTTTTATTAAACGGATGAGCGTGTCGCGCCCACGATTTAAACAAATATTGCACAGTGAGTTTGATACGTCTGTGTGACAAAGAAGATTCATTGCTTTCTAAATATACACTAACATTGGGACTAGACGGCATGAGTCCTAGACAGGTACGTAAGGCTCGTCGTTGTAATACGTCGATAGACGTAAGAAGTTTTGGATTGGCTCCACCATAAGCTGGTGCTGCATAATCAAATAATGCTCGAAAACAATTTTTATAAAATAATAGCATTGTATGGGGGTGTCCTCCCCACTTGGTCGTGGAAATACAGCGGAGTAAATTAACAATTTTTAGACCCTTTTCCTTGAGATATTGTAGATGCCTTGTCCAATTCAGTTTCCTATCAAAATATACACCCAGGTATTTGACATTGTCGACTACTGGAATGTGCTGTATTTCTGTGATATTGTTAGGGTAACTGCTCATTTTTCTCGAGTTAAAAATTATGATTTTGGATTTCGGAATGGAAATAGTGAGTCCTAAGGTATCTAAGTGATCTGTAAGAATTGAAACTGTTTTCTTTAGAGCGAGTAAGCCTTGCGTGGCGTCAGGGGTGCATTTATAGCAGCACAAATCGTCGGCATAGTGTAACAATTTAAAGCCGTGCATATTTAGGTGATGTATTTGGTGGGTATAGATATTAAAGAGTAGGGGGCTAAGGGGCGAACCCTGAGGGATTCCCGTGCGAGCTATACGGGGGCCTTCCAACCTATCTTCAAACCAGAATTGTAAATTCCGTTCGTGATATAAATTCCAGATGATGGTCCCTACTATGGGGTGTATGTTTAGTTGTACCATCATTTTATATAAGATCGGGATGTGAACTGCATCATAAGCATGTTCTATGTCAGTGAAGAGGCCAAAGCAATAATCATGAGTAATCTGGCTATTTTGGATTTCAACTGTTAGGGTAGCTATGGCATCTTGGCTTCCATGTTGCATGCGGAAACCCATTTGTGTTGGCGAAAAGAATTTATTCTTTTCCAACGCCCAATTAATGCGATGTTGAAATGTTCGTTCGAAAAGTTTGGCAACTACTGGTATTAATACTATTGGTCGGTATGACTTTGCCTCCGCGGGAGGTTTGTGAGGTTTTAATATGGGGAGAACTATGTGGTGACGCCACTCGATAGGGATTCGTCCTGTGCGATAGACGGTATTGAATATGTGAGCAAGTAATTGTATACCTTGCTGTGGCAGATGTTTGAACATGTCATAGGTGAGACCGTCATATCCCGGGGAAGTGTTCGGCACGATTTCTAAGATTTGTTGTATTTCGGTAGCAGTAACTGCCGGGAAATCGGCAGTGAAATCGAAATTCTGTGCAAAGGATTTAGCCGCTCGTGCGCATACAGAGGGTGGCGTGAGTATGTTCATGAATTCTGCTTCCCACTGTCTATCGAGATTTTTCCGTTGTGGGTGGGCCGGGTTCCTAATAGAATGAAATTTATTCCATATGGAGCTGAGGCTATCTGTGCAATCGAGGGAATTACAAAATGAATGCCACGCTTCTCTTTTCGCGTTTAAATATATTTTCTTCGCCTTAGCTTGCAGTCGCCTAAGTTCGATTTTCTTCCCCGGCGAGGGGTTTCGTTCGTATCGTTTTAATTGATTTTTTTTTGACATTTTATTAAATCACAGTCTCGGGTCCACCAACTGAGGGAAGGAAATTTAATTGGGCTACGATATTGGCTTCGATGGGCACTATTGTCTATTGCAATGGTAATCATACTGAGGAAACGTTGATATGTTATTTTTCCATCAGTGTGGGGAGTTGTTTGATCATAAACGCTTTTAAATTGTGTTGTAAAAGCGTCCCATTTAATGGAAGCTTTGGTCCAACGTTTCACCGGGACCGACTCCCTATTTTCACGCAACAAGTATGTGGAAAACGATCTACGGGCTATAAGTAAAATGGGGGAATGATCACTGCCACGGAGATCTTGTTCCTTTACCCAATGAAAACTATTGTACAATCGGGAGGAAGTAATTGTGAGGTCAATGCAAGAGGGGCGGTTGCTATTTAATGGAAAATGAGTAGGGCTGCCATCGTTTAAAAGTATAAACCGGTTGTGTGTGATCCATGCATCTAGATTTTTCCCCAAACGGTCTGCGTACGGATGTCCCCAAGAGGGGTGATGGCCATTAAAATCTCCGAGGATGAGGTAGGGGCCCGGAGCAAGGGTTATGATCTCTTGTAACTCGTGAAAACGGATTCTTTGTGAGTTGTTTGAGGAGGGAATGTATAAGGAAATGATAACTATATATTGGTCATTAATGTTGACTCTGATAGCCACGAGCTCTAGTTGGAAGGTCTGAACGAGGGAAAGGGTATGTGGAATTGGTATTTCGGTATGGGAAAGGGTTTCATGCACATAGATAACAGTACCACGCTGATGCGTAGGGTTGCCGTACAAGTGATAATGAGCAAGTCTATACTTCTCGTGCTTCGTTCCTTTAACCTCCTGCAAGCAAAGAATAAGCGGGTGGTGTTCTGCAATTAGATCTAATAGTTCGAGTTTCCGTGCGGAGAAGCTATTTACATTCCATTGTAAGATGGTACCCATTTCCGATATTACCTTAAGCGTTGTCTTCGAGTAACGTCAAAAGTCTGTCTGTCAAAAATTGAATGTGTTGGATGAGGCGAATTCGACGAGCGTTGTCCCGTATGTGTCTAACAGTTTCCCACATGCTGGGAATCATTTCTAAAAGAGCCTGGTACACCTCACTGTGTTCGGTAGGGCGGTCAGTAATGTGCGATTGTGGATGATTATTCCTCTTGTTCGGGTGCACAGATGATTGGCGATGGAAATTCTTAGAATGGGAAGGAGTGTTATTTATCGGGTAGGCGTTGTTTCCTATGGGTTGGGATTTCGCTTCCTCTGGGTCAGTAAGGGTCGATGAACTAGCCGCGGACTCTATTGCGACGTCATCGTCTTCCCATCGCGGACGGCGATGTGTTTCTTTCCTCGGAGAAGGGCGGATTTTGGATTTCTTAGTGTTTCGTGATTGAGAAGTAGTCTTAAAGGATGGCACCTTAAAGCGATACGAATCCAATGATGTTTGAGAATCCTTATTTTCAGGAAAGTCTCTGTCAGATTGATTTCGTAGCGGGGAAAACATATTGGCATATGTCCTATTTGAGGAGTGCCATGTGTGATTAGGAAAGAAAGGTTTTGTGCGGGAGGTCTGCAAGTCAGGGAATGCCGCTTTTGTCACTCGGGGTCGATAAACATCATCGCGAGTGGGAGTGGGGAGGAAGATGCCTTGCAGCTTGAGTTTCGCCTCCCGATATGATAAATTGTTTTCAGCCATGCTGGTTTGGACAGCTGATTCCAACCGCCAGCTCGCACAGTTGCGGTCTAAGGCTGAATGTGGTAGCTTGCAATTGATGCAACTCAAAGTACTGGCACAGTCCTCTGGGTGGGAGTCCAATCCACACTTCGCACACTTGGATTTTGATTTACAAACTAAATGTAAATGGCCGTATCGGAAACATTTGGAGCATTGTTGGACTGATCGTATACGCGGTCGAACCTCAAATATTTCACTGTTAATGAGAACTTTCTCCGGCAAACTATTACCGCGAAATGTGATGCAAAATAGTTTAGTGGGAACTAACTGGAAAGATCCATCCTCTTTCCACAGTTTTTTGTTCATGCGTTTGGCCGAAAGGGCCGGGATAGGACTCTCGAAACCATCGAGGACGTCCTGTTCTGACACGTCATGAGCTATTCCGAATATGAGTCCTTCCCGTTGAATTAACGATAATGGAATTCTCGTTTTGACTCCCATATCATGATGCATTGCACTACGCGTGAGAAACTCATTAGCAGCTTTAGCGGTGGGGAAAGTCACCCGGACGCGATTACGACCGCATTGTTCCACTAACTGTACTCGGACTGCTTTCTTACGGAGATAGTTACCAACACTTCCAGCGGCAAGAAATTTCTCGTTTGTGTCTATACCGTCAAATAGGACTATGTAGGGACCCGGCATATCCGTGCCATACCAATATGTAGGTGGAATCTGGGGGGACTCATGAATTGTATCACTTCTGGAGATTTTATCGGGGTGAACATCGTCCACTTCTTCGCGAGTACGTTTATTAGAACCTTTCTCAGCGTCCATGTCGGATTGGGAGTCCGGAGTATGATTCCCGGCCATGGTATAACGGGCCTATTTCACGGTCCCGTAAATTTAATTCGATACGCAAGCACAAGATCACTTCACAACACTATCACTAGTTCACAAATAATTTCCCGTACAGGAAAAGGATACAGAGACAGCTCGAACAGGTATACGGTGGTAGTTATTCAGGACCGCTTTAACTACAGGTCTTGATCCTATCACTTCCTATCGCGAACTATCTTGCTCACAGCAAACTCTTCAAACCGAAGGTGCACGTCTCGCTTGTCGCTTGCTTGTTGTTCTCAGCGTTGCCAGGTCATATTTTCAAAAATCGGGAGATCGTCCCCTGAAAAATCAGGAGATCTGCTTAAAAATCAGAAGAACTAATAATAGCGTATTATCAACGTTCTGGTGGGGGGGGGTTGAGTGGGAAAAGCTTCCCACTATCATTATTGAACGTTAATTATTAATTTTAGATGTCAAAAGATAATACTGTTATGTTACTACAAATTTTATTATGAATTTGTACTTCAAGTGGTACGATAACCCCACCCCCTTAATTCACCTAAGGTAAAGGTAGTTTCCCCCAACCAGTGGCGATGATCGAGTGCCAAAACAGAGGGGGTGCAAGTGACAGTACTGGAAAAAATCCGACCTCTATTTTCTGTTCATCTCTCAGAAATATTCTAAAATAAATGGTTGTGACTGTGCATGGATTTATGTACTTGGCGTTTAAAAGTTTATGGAAACATTTCGTGATTTTTGTGTTAACTAAGACTAGAGCTTCAGCCATTACGCATTCGGGGATATATTTTTGAATTACTCTACCTGATAACACCTTAGCTTGCTTTTATTTAAAATTAGACAAAGTTAGAGGATGTAAGAACGCCCACAGTTTTTTTTAACAACACATTCAAAGTATACTTGCATTGATGGTAATGGAGAAGGGCTATCATGCCTGAACCCCCGAAATATCCTTGAATTAAAATTTTACTTTCAATCAAGGAAGGTAACCAACCAGTATTACACAGATTGATTGATTGATTTGGTTTATTATACTTCGCATCTGCCACATTTGTCTAATCATAAAGATGTGAAATTGATGAAGGGACACTCACAAAGAGCACCCATGCCAGTCCGGGATTCGAACCCGGAAACCAGTATCAGACAAGTCGCAGGTTTTTTCTTCAACTTTTTTCCCAGTCACTCCAGACAATGTAAATGTTAATTAAATCGCCTTTTGCATTCGAGGATTATCTGGTATAAAATCGGGAAAGAGAATTTCTACCGCCACAGTATTGATTGAGTATAAAGGTACATAAGAACAATTGTAGTAGCAGTTACGCTCAGAAATGGCTTAAATAAAAACATGAACTATTATTTCTAAGTTAAGAGACTGCGACGTACAAGCATAGGTATAAGTCTGCAACAGCAGTTTACTAAGCCGACCTCCGTGGCTGAGTAGTTAGCACAGATTGATTGATTGATTGATTTAGTTTATTTTACTTCGCGTTTTGTGCTTCTTGGCAAATTCGATGGGGATGAGTGATGAAATGATGAAATTGATGAATGGACATTCACAAACAACCAAGCCCGAGCGGGATTCGAACCCGGGACCCTTGGCGTCGCAGCGCGATGTGCTAAAAACTCGACCCCAGGGTCCGGCCGTCTCGGGATCGAATCTCGGCCTGGGCACGGTTATCTCTTTATCAATTTCATCATATCATCATTCATCCTCGTCTTCGCGATTAGCCAAAAGTGGCAGAAATGCGAAGTAAAATAAACCAAATCAATCAATCGACATTTTACTAAGAGCTTTTGTAACCATAACCTTTAGCTGCATTCGTTATGTGGACTCCCTTTTTATCCGAGTTGCAATAAACACTACCATAAAACGGAAAACTTGTTCCTATGTGTGGGTGGCAACATTGGTATTTAGTTGTAACCAGTTTTCAGTTACCTCCCCTTTGACAAAAACCGCACCAGATGGGACACCCATGTTGGAGTTCCCAATGCACAATGGGCTCAAGAAGCCGCGCGTCTTTCCCAATGTCATCAAGCCTGGTATAACCATTTTCTATGGTATAACCCTCCTCCACCACCTACCCCTCTCTCTCTCTCTCTCTGCAGAATATGCATAGGTCTTTGATGTAATTGGGCCTTGCCTAGCAGCCATGGGTCGAAAATAAAAAAAGTTAGACTTTTTACACTACGCCTAATGTTTTCTTTTTCTGGTTGCGAATACTAATTCAACAGCGGAAGTAGGAATCTGATATATACTTCTCAAAATTGAAACGAAAATGTATTAAGTGCGTAAGCGCATGATATTTTTTATTATTATACACTATGACACTGTACCCTATCCGATATTATAATATTAATTCTTTCCCCTCCTATTGAAGGGGAAGGTATATAAGAAAATAACAGAAAAGTCTCCGTCATGTTCAAACTTCTGCGTACAGATGGCGCTGAAGTGGTAGTTTTGTCAATACCGGTGCATTTTTTTATTGTATGACTAGTATGGAAGATTTCGTGGTGAAACAAAGATCACATTTTCTTCCCCCAAGCATCTGAAATTCTATGTGAAAAAATGCAAACATTTCGTACCTTCAGAGAGTAGTGCTTATCATCAAAATTTTTGAAGTGGCGTTTCGTCGCAATTTAGTCCGTGGTGCAGATTTTAGCCAACACTGTTGCCGAGATTTCACTCCGTGCTTTCTAACGATATGATCAATGCGAGTGCTTCGAAATTGTGAAAGTTAAACCAAGTTACTAGAGAATAACGAATCCCAGTAAATGTTGGAAGAAGGAAACATCGGATCCCACTTTAAACTGTAGGTCCAGTCCTGATTAGCCTATCTGTGCATAAAAAGAACTTAAATCATCAATTCAAGGTTTTCAAAAAAATAATTTGCTTAAAGTATAGTAATTTGAGCTTTAATTTCCATTGTAACACTGTTAAGCCTTGTTTCCATGTCATTAAAATGTTGAAGGAAAGCTTTTATAGTATAAAAAATATACATAAAAATGCAACGTTTCCACCCTCTAACAGGGTCTTCATCAGACGAATATTCAAAATTGACAATTATCATCATCCTGAGAAAATGGAACACTTTTTTGTATCAATTGGAATTCTGCAAGAATAATACATTAAGAAACTGAAATTTACGGCCTTGTGGAAAAATTAACATTAATACTTTTAAGCATTTTCCAACAATGTTTATAATTAAAAAAATTGAAAACTTGTTTTATCTTTAATTTCATTTTACTAATACAGGGTGCGGAATTGCAAATGGCATTTTAACAATGAAAGCACGGTGCGTTGCGTTGCGTTCTACCCAAGAATATTTTGAACGGTCGCAACATACACAAGAAAAGAACTTCGCTGGAGCAAGCGGACGAAAGCAAGTCTCTTCACGAAGCTGTTACACAATCCACTTGACGATGTGAGATTCAAACTGTGGGCTGCGAACTGGACGCACACAGTTCTCGAATAGTTCTCCCTGATTCGAGCCTGAACACCACTAATGTGTCTTGTCTTCCCATGTATGCAGCTCTTATAACAGCTGAAACCCACCAAATTGTTCATATTCAGGCCTAAGCACTTGCAAGTGTTCAAAATTGTCCGTCACACAGCTTCCACAGTCTTGTCATAATATATCGGCACGAAACAAAGGAAGTCTTCTCGAACACAGCTGCATCGAGAAACAGTTAGGCTAATGCACAGTGAAAACCCTTCCGTTCCCAACACATCTAATGTTTCGACTTCAATATGATAAAATGCTCACTCATTTATCTCCAGTGGCGTGACGGGGGTCATAACCCTCCTTTGGCCCAGTATTTCTAAAAAAAAATGAACGTCAAAGGCAGACAAATATGGCAAAATGAGGACTGACTACCGAAAAAAGTATACGTACCCCCCCCCCACTTTTCGAAAATCCTAGGTATGCCAGTAGAGCGCAACGGCACGACATGCCAGAGACCATAGGCGTAGCTAGAACTTTATATTTGGGTGTGCACAAAGAAAAAAAAATGAGTTCTTGTACCTTTCTAATAACATATTTTGCAACACAATCATTTGCTCTTTAACTGCACTGATGTTTGTAAAGGAATATAAATTCACTAAATGACAGTGTTGAAAATTTCTGAATATATGTAATAGAAAAATCAAATTGCATAGAAATTACACACACACAAAATGTTCATAAATGTTACAAACAAATACATTAAAATACACGCCATCTATAACAAGAGACGTCTGTCAAAAGGTACAATGTTCTTAAACTCATCAATAACTCCATTTACATCAATAGACGAAGCTTTTTCCTGTTCCACAAATAGCAAGAGTAGGGCTTCCAATCGATCCTGCTTCTGAGTTGCTCTTAATTTAGTTTTAACTTGGGTAAGCTTGGAGAAAGCTGTCTCTCACACGTGCAGCTTGTGACAGGTATAGAATAATGGCGCTGCAGTACAGAGTAGAATGCAGTAAATATCTTCTTTCTCCAATGACACTAGTTTCATCAGCGATAATGCACACGTTTGTACCAAGTAATGACATTTTCAACTTCTTACAAACTGCCGCTTATTTTCTCTCTTATTGAAATATCTGTCTTTAACTCTCTTTGATAAAGCAGCCCTTTAGGGTGTGCCTAAGCACACCCGGCACACCTCGTAGCTACGCCAATGCCAGAGACCCTGGTTCGGGTCCTGACAGAGCCTGAAAATTCCGCTAAAATATCTACATATGCAACATCTTCCTGCTTTCTCTTCTCGACATTCATATAATTTTCGGCTGTCCCTTTGTAGTGGTTAAGTGTTTGAGTGTGTGTCGAACCCAGTTGGCTTAAATAAAAGTCCTTTTGGGGCACAAATAAAATTACAGTTGATCTGTGCAACTTATTTATGTCTTAATAAACCGCCCCAATATCCGGTACTCCTGAAATATTCACTTTAGACCTTCGATCTCTTCGGCTCATGGTCCCGGGTTCGATACCCGGTGGAAGCACGTAGTGGTTCGGATCCCACTTTAAACTGTAGGTCCAGTCCCAATTAGCCTTACTGTGCATAAAGTGGACTTAAAACATCAATTCAATTCAATTCTTCGGCTCATGCCCCGAACTAGCACTACACTGAGTCTCCTAGAGTTCCACAGACGTAGTGTTGCTCACGAGACGAGACTTTAGCCTGTCTCGTCTCGTGAAAATGCTGTGAAATGCTGTCTCGTCTCGAAAATATTCGTTTGTTCTCGGGACACATGATCCATCTCGTCTCGTCTCGAATTTTTAAAAGCCTGTCCCGTCTCGTCCCGTGGGCAACACTACACAGACGTCCATATCTTCAACTTTGGACACGAACTAGAAGTAGACTTCGGTAGTTTACGGGAAATTGTGTCACTAGTTCTCTTCATTTTCGAATTACTAACAGATTCTGTTGTACTGATCAACCGAGAAATTGAAGCCAGGTATTTATGTCTTCATTATTATTATTCTAGAATGTTCCGCAGATAAAACGTTTCATTAATATTACCAGTAGTTCGACTCCACCTCTTACTTAAGAACGTTTCCTTTCCCGCTTTCCAAAGAATAAGTAATACAAAGAATAGTCCTACTCGTGGCACGCTTTGTTGTGCAGCTTCCAAATGATGACAAATCTTTACACAATGATCGCTCTCGCTGCGACGCCAACAATGAAAGCGCAAGAAACGTTTGCGTGCAATATTGTCAATGAAAGGGTTATAGAACATTCTCCGTCTTGCCTCGATAATTACTCTCCTTAAATTATCGTCACATTATTCAAGAAGCCAAAAAAACTAATTTATCCAGTGTAAACTGATAGATTTCCTGCGGGGGCTCGACCCCCTGATCTCCACCTTGGATACGTGCTATTATCAATAAAATGGCTATGGAACATTCTCTATCTTGCCCCGATAATTATTTCTCTCCTTAAATTGTCGCATTTTAAAGAAACCAAAAACCTAATTTTATCTAGTGTAAACTGAAACATTTCTTGGGGAGGGGGTCGACCCACCTTATCCCCACCTTGGACACGTGCTATTATCAATTACAGGGTTGTAGAAAAATTTACCTTGCCTCGATAATTATTTCTCTCCTTAAATTTTCGTCACACACACAAGAAACCAAAAAGCCTCATTTTATCTAGTGTAAACCGAAAACTTTCGGGGGGGGGGGGCTCTAGCCGCCTGAACGCCCCCTTGGATACGTGCCTGAGTCAACGCAGCATTCTCTTCAAACGCGTTCACAAAATGTTTTCAGTTATTTCAATTACTGTCCTTACTTGGTCCGTTTCGTGTTTGAATTAACTATACTTATTATTGTATTTTCTTCTCTGCGTTCTGAATATTAAAATAAATACTGAACATAAAACAACGGATTTTATATTAATATTTAACTACACTTATTATTGCATTTTCTTCTCTGCGTTCTAAATATTAAAACAAATACTTAATATAAAACAACGGATTTTATTTTAATATTTCGACTATTACTACCTTCCACTAATGATATTGCATATTTCTGTAAGAAGAACATATAACTAAAATATCATGATTATCAATTTCCCTGATTTACTACTATTTTTTAATCCACTAACTCACCTCTAACCAATATGGCGTCATCTCACATTGAGTACCCTAATCGACCAACCTGTATGTATCTACCTTGGTTATATTTACGCGGAGATCTGGCAACATGGCTCTCGGTAGCCATGGCAAACGGTGCTGCCATCTGTTAGCGAAAAATTACCACAAAATTGCCTTTAGTACGGCCTTAAATTGTGAAAAATTTAAGGCTTTTTTTGAGTTCCGATGTCTGTCACAGCACTGATTAATCGTCTATCATGATCTGACATAATTTCTAAAGTTAAGATGAATGTAATAGAATCACGCTCTGCATCAAATTCCCTATGTATTTAAATGGGAGAACAATTGGCCATCAAAAGCGTAGGGATTGAACAGGGGTGCTGCCAGCATATTTTCGTTTCGCATTCACCAAGCTAATGCGTCATTAATTAGCAATTGCACATTCTAATATCTACCCGTTAGCATGCATGGTTGATTGATTAAAGTCCACATTATGCATGAGTGACCGCAGGGGGGGGAGGGCACTTGCCTCCCCTGAGATATCTGGAAATAATTAACGTAATTCGAATAGTGACATTGTAGAGATATTTTATTCGCGATCCCAGTCCCGACTTTTCGGAATCCCGCACATTCCTCAAATGATGTAAATGCTGTGTGCGGGATCCTGAAAAGTTGGGACCCGGATATCGGGGAAAAAATTTCCCGTTCCGATCCCGAATTCGGGAAAATATTTCCCGACTTTTCGTTATTATAAGCAGTCGAGAAATGCCAAATGGTCGTTTTAAAATGAAGTGTGTGAAAATTATCGGAAATTGTTCGGGAAATTTCTATCACTTCCCG
Organism: Lepisma saccharinum; assembly: GCF_977018435.1. NCBI lineage: Eukaryota > Metazoa > Arthropoda > Insecta > Zygentoma > Lepismatidae > Lepisma > Lepisma saccharinum. Next base: position 132,505 of record NW_028143191.1, read on the forward strand.
ACTAGTCCGGAAATGGCTAATTTTTCACATCCCGAATGCAGGGAATATCGGGATTTAAAAAATTCCCGTCCCGACCCAAAAAAATCTTCCCCTCACACCCCTAATGACAGCGAAGATGCCAAAAAGAAGAGAACTGGCAACGTTGGAGATCTTCCACCTCGCAAAAATCTGCAACAAGAAATACCCACGATACCGGTAGATATTGGAATGTGCAATTGTTCATTAATATGCGTGCTGCCCCCTACACACCCCTAATGGCAGCGAAGACGCTGCAAAGAGATCTGGCAACGTTGTACATCTTCCGCCTCGCGAAATGCATGGATCTCGCGCATGCGTATTAATACAACCCAATTGTGCAGGATTACCCATATTTGTTATTGTATATATGTAAATATATAATTATATATAGAGAGAGGGATTACATGGAACTCCAATATGTTATAGATACTAATATGAGAGTATATGCATATATAAAGTAAGAGTACATAGACATAAGACAATTGTAATATTAGTGACGATGAAATAATATAAATATGGCAGTGGCAATATACATAACAATAATTCATAAAACAGGAAATAAACAATACAATACATTCTAGAATATTAAATCATTCTTGGGATGGATTTCGAATTCTTCTAGATTGTAGAAGACCTTTTCTTTTAACCAGGGTTGAAGTACACTTTTAAATTTTTTAAGAGAGACACTGTGAGCAGCTTCTGGTAACATGTTGTATAACTTAATTCCTAAATACTTGTAACTATTTTGTGTTTTACTTAATCTGATTGATGGTGTGTCGAGCTTGTAACAGAATCTTGTATTGTGTCTGTGCACAGTGTGTCTTGCGTTATAATTATGTACATTTTCTTTTGTATACACTAGACAGGTAAATATATATGAGCTTGGCACAGTCATTATCTTTAGTTCTTTAAAGAGATTTTTACAGGAAACAGACTGATCAAAGACTCCTGCCATGCTTCGTAAAGCTTTTTTCTGCCAGATAAATACATCCCCAGCACCAGATGAGTTTCCCCACAAGAGAATTCCATAAGTCAGAAGGCTATGAAAATATGCATAATATGATTGCAGCAACAAGTCCTTGCTAATGCATGTTCTAAGCTTTTTAAGTAGAAATACCACCCTGGCAAGTTTGGAACATAGGTGATTTGTTTGCGACTCCCAAGATAATTTGGAGTCTAAGTGTAAACCAAGAAGTTTTACAGAAGTCCATTCATGGCCATTTCCTAATGTAAAAAATATTTTCTCTGTTTTCTTTTCATTAATTGTAAGTTGATTTGTTTCAAACCAAAAAGTGGACCTTTCCTCTATTTCCTTATCAAGCTTCTCAACTGTAAATTTGTCACTGCCCACCGTAAGGAATGTGGTATCATCTGCATATAAAACAGTCTTATGAGGAATAATATTAGGTAAGTCATTTATATAAATATTGAACAACAATGGGCCGAGGACAGAACCTTGTGGAACTCCATTTTTTATATTTAAGAATTCTGATTTTATGTTGTCTACAGTGACCATTTGTTGTCTATTTGATAAGTAGGATTTTATTAGAGCAAGTTCAGTTTCTTTGATGCCATAGAAGTGTAATTTTTTTATTAATATTTGATGGGAAACAGAGTCAAAGGCTTTACTCAGGTCGATAAGTGTTGCACTTACAGAAAGTTTGGATTCAAATGCATCTAACACTGTGGAAACAATGGTTTCATTCGCTTTCACAGTGGATAAATGGGCTCTGAAACCATATTGTGCACTTGTATATAAATTATTATTTGTGAAATAGCTATCGAGTTGATTATATAAACAGTGTTCTATAATTTTTGAGACAATGGGAACAAGTGATATAGGACGGTAATTGTCGGGGCTCGATTTATCACCCTTTTTATACACGGGTATGACGACCGAGAGCTTGAGGCAGGAAGGAAAGTGCCCACAATACATCATCCAGTTTATGAGAATGCAAAGTGGGTACTGTAGAATATCAATGATTCTTTTTAAAATAAAGTTCGACATTCCATAAAAGTCTTCCGATTTTGAATTATTTAGTTTTTGTGCTGCTTTTAAAATATCAGCAGGTTGGGTCTCATGCCACCGGAAGTCAGTCAAAATGTTACCGATGTTTTGTGACATGAGATTATTATATTCATAATCAAATTGATTCATAGAATTGTGGTTTGTATCCAATTTGTTACCTACCCTGACAAAGAAATCATTAAATTCGCTTGGAGTAATCGGAACAATTTCTTTTCTTCTGGGTTTCCCTCTGCCTAATTCTGCCTTAATGACATTCCAAGCTGCTTTGCATTTATTATTGGAGTTATTAATAAATTTATCATTTGCTGTGCATTTAGCTTTTCTAATTTCTGATCTGTAAATATTTCTTAATTTGATATATCTGTTCTTATCTGCGTTACCATTTTTAAATCCATTATAATACATCATAAGCAAGATTTTTAATTTACTCAAGTGTGGATTATACCATTGACCTAAGTGTCTTTGTTCGCGTTTAGCTTTAATTGGTTTCTCCTTTTTTTGGACTCTAGGACAGCAGTTGTTACATATATCAGAGATGGTGCTCATAAATTTCTCAACTAATGCATCGACATTTGCATTTGAGAAAATTAAATGAATCCAATCAACGTCTTTTAATTTGTTTCTTAGTATATTCAGCCTGTTATCATTAATTAGTCTAACAGATTTAATTTGTTTATGTATAGTATTCAGAGGTATATTATTGTTCAATTTTAACCATAAGCCTTTGTGGTCCGTTAAATAAAATGTATTGAATATCCCTATCTCATAGCAGTATTTATCTAGGTTTGTTAAAATGTTATCTAGACAAGAGTCTAGTCTTGTTGGCCTATTGTTTGCGCAGTAATAGTTGAAAGATTTTAAAATATTTAGAAGATGTATTTGCTTAGGGGTACTGTTTCGAATGTCAAAATTGATGTCTCCAAGAATAATTATTTTATGTTTGTTAAAGTTTTTGTCTAGGTACGAAATAATATTTTGCACACACTCGATAAAAAATTCTACATTACTTTCAGGTGCTCTGTACACTGAGATAACAATTGTAATATATTGAGATCATATGGCATAATTCGGCATTTAATGCTGATAATTTATTCGGCAAAACGTCCGATTGCTGGATGCTGATATCGTTACTATACATGCGTCTGCTACATCATATGAATTCAGCGTCGCACATTGCACATTTTATAGTAAGTCAACATTTTCTGCGTATTTCTTGTGGAACGATTTTTCTACCCAGTATATTCCAGTAGATCTTTGGTGAAACCAAATGTTTAACATTTTTTGTTTGAAGCGGTTCCAAGTTCTACTCCCAGCAGAACTTAAGGAATTTCGGGGCCCACATTCTGATAGTATATTTCAGATTCCATTATGATACATATATGTTTTTCGGTAACAGTTTGTTATATCGGAGACACATTAAAATCGGATATTTTGTGTTTCGTATGGTTCGTACTTACCAATTGTGTATTGCGGAACATGTTCAAGGTGCCATTATGCTTTTTACACGAAAACACAATTTTTCACATACAGTGATTTTTCTGATTCCTTTCTTTGCTTTTGCAACACACAATATGGCGGGCACATTTTGACTCAAGTTGTGGGTATGCAGTGTTTCCAACCTTCTTCACCGAAAAATACCTATTATCGTGTTCGTTATGTGTGAAAATTTTACATTATGCACGGGTAGCTGACAGATAGCCCCACAAACCATTATGCATGGTAGCTGATGGATAACCCCACGAACCGTTTCCGATAAGGTTTGGTTAGGTTAGGCAAGCATAGTGAAAAAAAAAAAAGGTTGGAAATACTGACAGGGGCTTACGTCATCAAACTAACACAGCATGCAGTTCACGTATCGAAATCAGTGGCAATTGTTCGTCGGTGTGATATTTCTCTTGAAAAATACATGATTTCCCGGTTAAGTAGATTCCACAATGAAAGAAAATACCTCGACAAACGTTGGAACGGTTGGAGAAACTCATTTCCGTAAGTAGTTTCTTGTGTAAAAATGAAGAAATGTGTCTTCGATATAACGAACTGTTACCCGTTTTTCTACATGATTCAGATGCTATATATGTATGTAAGCACATATTGAACAGATTTTCTGATTACTTGTGCATTTCTGTGCAGAAATATTCTTTACATCCTACTCTTATATGCTTCCTTGAACAGTTATTTGACAGGTAATGTCAAATTTGGCCCAAGTTCCTTTTGTTTTATTGTGATTTCATCATGCTATGAATGCAATTTTTACATGGTTCGATTTTGATGTACGTCTGTTAACACATACTGCGGAATTTTAGCGATTGCTTAAGGTTTTTGTTCAATATATGCTTTCGTGGTTAGGTTCCCTTAGCATTAAAATAAAGTCTCTAAATGCATTCTACTAAGTTACGAATTTACTTCTGCATTCATTCCCACGTTTCTACGATATTTACTGTCGCTTGTCGACTGAGAATACCCTGTCCATGAGAAGTGTGTAATGTAATTTTCAAGTTGTTTTTTCAACATAAATAAACTTTTTCCCAGAGTCCAAACAGTGCTCATTACTTTAAGGAAGATTCAAATTTTGTGTGACAATTATTTCCATAATTCTACGATAATTAGTCTTTGTGCTAGGAGAAATCATAAAACAATCGGAACCTTAACATCTGGAGAAGACATGGATGGAAATGAGTTGCTAAATTTAGCTCTTCCTCCATGTTACAAATTTTCAAGTTGGTCAACGCTCTCTTTCAGTTTTTACGAAAATTTTCAACCATTTAAGTGTGGTAATGTAACTGTTGATAACATCAGGGATGGTGTTATAAGAGGCTAGGGGGACTTAAGCCCATCCAAAACAGGACTTAGGCTCCCTCGATTTTTTAAGTATGGTAGATGCATTTTGATCAAAAACTTAAAAAGTAGAAGTTTATATTTTCGATTATAAAATTTCCATTGGCTAGGTACAATGTTCAAGTACATTTTCTAGTTTGGTTAGATTGCAAGGTTACTTTATTATGATGTGTTCTAAAATCAGGGGGTGCAGTTGTAGATATGCCTAGATAACAGTGGCCACTGATCATTTCATACTAAGTAATTGGCCAATCATGAGTCGCCAAACCTGCTTCAAAACCTGCTGCCTGCCTGTTAGGTTGATGTATTCACTGGCTGTGAGATTGTTCTTTGATTGTTGACATATACAGCTAAATGTGTACAGTTATTAGCTTCTGTAAATCATATCACAATATTTTGGAATAGATCTAACAGGTGTGATAAATTATTTTTTTATAAATAGGACGACATTCAAAATCTAATGAAACGTTATGTTTCTTTTCTGTTTGTAAGTTCCACATTCGAGTATCGAAAATTGCATGAGTGTTCGTGATCGATGTGCTCTCATTGGTTTCATCTTTATCACTGCAAATATTCGAGCGAGGGAGAAATAGGATGTTAAAGAATCCAAGAGTACACTACCTAATTCTTGAATGCTAGGAATCTGAAAGATTAAATTTGGGCTCCCAGCCACTATAGTCTAGCGATAGAACGGCTGCCTTGATAATAAGGTCTCCTAGGTTCGATCCCCGGTGGAAGCATCATTTCATTACGTGGTTCCATTAGAAACTGCAGCTCTTGTCCCCATTAGCCCCTGTGCATATAGTCGACCTTAATACAAATTCAATCAACTAATCATTGCAATATGGTGTGAGAATCAGCATGCTTGAGCAATTTTATGTCCTGCATGTTAATTAATTTGTGAGGTTAGAATATAATTTATGCATTGCTGTCATAGTGGCCAAATTTGATTCTGTACAGGAGAATCAATCTTTGAAGCACATGTAAAACTATTGATCCAATTCTGATAAGTATTTGTGCATAATATATTCAGAAATAAAATTATAATCTTCAGCAGTTATTTTCTCAAATCAAAATTCCCAGTGCAAGAGTTGGAACTATATTCGTTGCTTTTTGTCAATGTCTCCTAGTGGAGGTGAGTTTGTAGTGTAAATAATTTTGTTTCTTGAGAGTGGCACCTCCCAAGTGGATGGCAATTTCTCGCACCTTCCCCAATTTATCCCTAAGTTCTGAATATATTTCAAGGAAAGAATGGTATAATTAACACACTTTCTATTCAAGGGTGGTATTGTTTATTTGATGCCTACTTTATTAAGTTAGTGCTGCTTTTCTGAAGCACAAACAGTACAATCTTTCACCGCTCCCTGCTGTTGTGATTTGAATGTTTAGAGTTATGGCACAGTATGAGGCAGAAAGGAACTCAAAATAAAGACCCTTCAGCAGCTGCTTGCAATGGTTGAAATATTCAAAATTGCCTTTTACAATCTTTGTGTTATCGAAATGTGCATACCTCAATTAACGACTGCTTGCAGTGAATCAAATGTTACCTTTGTAATCGAATTGGCAGTCTCTGAGAGGTTGAATGCTCTATCTATTCTGTCCTTTGAGAAAGAGCTTGCAAAGTCTTTGGATTTGATCAAGGTTGTAGCGGCTCATAAAAACAAGACTATCATAGTTTATTCATTTTCTCATTTTAGCAAAAACGTACTCTCACACTAAATAAATAGTGGTACATATAGTATTTATATGTATATCCAACGAGTTGATAATTAGTGTAGTTTTTATGGTGCATTTTCGACTATTCATATGAATAGTAAGTCTGTGATATTGTTCCACTCAAGAATGGCTTAGGAAAATAAAATAAAATAATTTTTGCATTTTATTTGACATAAAAGTACTTTGTAATATGATGGAACAAAATGCATCATCTCAGTGATATATCTTAGGATCTGACTGGAAAAATTATAGCATACTAAAGTATTCCTTTACCCGGTATTAGTTAGCCCCCCCTAAGAATTTGACTCCAAAATCGTAGCCCCCCCACTTATTTCAGGCTGGCTGTATAACGTTCCTTCTATTGTGTAAAGAAACTCTGTTATAGTTAAAGTGACTTACTTTTAAAATGAGTTAGTTACAGTTAGTGCATTACAAGTAACTAGTTACTTGAAACACTTGGTATCACTTTTACTACATTTTTCTTTTTTTGTATAGGTGTTAATTTTTGTTTGAGTACAACTTAGGAACAAAAACGAAAAGAAAAAGGCCTGAATTATAATTTAGAGCTCTAATTGTTCTCATGTCCTGCATCAGTTCACCATTTCTTTAATGATTTGTTTGGTCTATCTGAGGACATGCTGGAATTTTGTGTTCATTAAAACATATTGTTTGCAATATTACAGTTACTCACTAATTTTTCATTGTTAAAATTTTCATCACGTGTGGGTTTTTATCTTACTTTGTTATCTTTGCCATTATGTCTCCCAATGGTCAAATAACATCATGACTCAGAATTTTCTTGTCCATTCTTTGCAGTTCTTCATAAAATACTTCTTTAATATCATCTGCTTTCTTTTCAGCTGCAGCATAAACATTTATATTTATAAAGCTTTCTTTTCAAAGTTTGGATATATTCACTACAAGGTTCAAAACCTAGTATATATACTATCATTTCTTCTTTTACTATAAATCTTGTTTCATGTTTTCCTGTAGTTGTTTAATTAGAGCTATAGTGGAGAGAGTATTTATTTTTTTGATTTGTTCTTGCTTTTTCTGCCTTCATTTCTGTAATTCAACTATCTTTATTTTGTTGATAATATTTGATCAGCTATTTATTACACTTTTTGTGGTATTAGTGTTTAATGTTTTGTGTTCTTATTGGTTTGTGTCTTTTGTATTCCTTTTGTAAATGTAGGTCATTTTTCGTAATTCTGTTCTTCATTCTTGAGCAGAAGGTTACTTTTATGAGCCCATTGTGCTGACCTAGTGTTCAGTCGGATCTTCTGTTGCATTTTACTCCCTTAGCTGTCACCCAGTTTAGAAATTGTATTTTCACTCTTGCCCTCTTCCATCTGCATTGGGAAGGTGTCATGTTGCTAAACCACTTTTGGGGGCATGGAGGTAGGATTTGTTTGTAGTGCGGTCATATGTTATACCAAAATGACACACTTTATTGCTGGAGGAAACATATCAGCATCCGAATACTCTCCAAGACCATATCAATCTTCATTCCTTCATGGGAGGACAAGACGATAGAATAAAATTCACTTGCGAGATTGAGAATGAAGGAGTAATTAACTACTTGGACTTGAGGATTGAACGGGTTAATGGCAGTTTTCGGACTGGGGTTTACCACAAGAAGTTGGCAGGGGACAGATATATCCACCAAGATTCTGAACACGCAAACAGAATTAAGAATAATCTATACATGAACTTCTACATTCGGGCCAGGAGACTTTGTAATTGTAGGGAGGAAAGAGAGAAAGAAGAAAATTGGATAATGAAGGTGGGTTAAGAAACGGTTATAAAGTAGAGGAAATGAGGAGAATATAGAGGGGGCACTTAAAATCTTGAATAAAGAAGGTGGAAAGAATGGGATAAGTAAGAATAACGAGGTAGGAGAAATAGAATACAAATACGTCGGCATCCCATATGTAAAAGGGGTGTCCGAAAAATTTGATAAGATTCTAAAAGACTTCAGGTTAAAAGGGGGAATGAGGGCTGAATACAAAAAGGATGGAAAGGGGCGAAAAGAAGTCAGAGATGAGAAGGGCGTGTATAAGATTACTTGCTCTTGTAATAAAGCATATATTGGACAAACTGGAAGAAGCATGGGAACTCGTTGGGATGAACATGACAAGGATATTAGGGAACAATCTCCGAAGACCGGGCTTTCTGAACATGTTTTAGAATTTAATCATAAGGTTAGAAAAAGAGAAGTTGTAAAAAGAGTTCATAAACAACCTGATATGAATGTTCACGAGGCTGCAAATATTTGTGTTGATAGGGGGAAGAAACTAAACAGGGATGAGGGTAACTTGAATGAAGCCTGGATTCACTTGTTTAAAGGGTGGGGAAAAAATAGCGGAGAGTCTGTTAAATTCCATGTCACACCAGAAGTGACCCGCGCTGCGTTGGAATCTGTGGAGTTCTCATTGGAGGGGATGTAGCATTTGTACGCCACAGTATTCATTCTACAGGGTGGCTCAATAAGTCACTTAACACCCTCAGTACAAGGCCACTGCGGTATGGAATTTGAAATTGGCGATGACCAATCGTTATCTGGCCAAGGGGGAACCACATTGACGCCACCCACACGGTCGGCGGCCATCTTGATGTCCGCCATCTTGAATTCAACTTCAGAATTTTAAATGGGAAGGGGGTCGTGCGACATATCAAAATGGGCTAGAATTTCACGAGAAATGCAATGGTGAAGGTTTTTTCGACGTATCTTTAACCAGTAAAAAGATATGACTGAATTCTTGTACCAATTTGCTCCTTTTCGAGGTGTTAGAAAAATGCCTTAAAATTTGTTTAGCGCTTCGGTAATGCATCGAGATCAAAGTGACGTCTATGGAGAGACGTTCGTATGCCATTGCACATTATTTTAATCGGATACATCCATGAAGAGCTGTGCATTTTGAATGGTTGTCGCGAACAATTTACAGTATGAGGCTTACATTGAATTAAAAGTCCTTCACAGTGACAAGGCTAATGTTTATGTTCATAAGGAAGTTCATAAACAGAATATGTGACCCTTGTCATCTGATAACTAACTTTGGACAAAAACTGGTTCATAACGTTCCCATAAGTGTTCTGGTGTTCTTCCCTATTGAAAAAACTCTGTAAAAAGTACCTTCTTCCATAAGCAAGGATGAAAAAAACTGTTTATTTAACAAATCCAAGTAGCCCTAAGCATTTAAGGTTCCGTTGATGGAAAATTGACTAACCAATCGTGTTCCACACAGCACGCCACACCATTAACTTACCAACACTAACCATTCAACTTTGATCTGTCGAAAATGGGTTATCAGATAAAAATCATCGAATATTCTGTTTATGAACTTCCTTATGAACATAAACATTAGCCTTGTCACTGTGAAGGACTTTTAATTCAATGTAAGCGTCACACTGTAAATTGTTCGCGACAACCATTCAAAATGCACAGCTCTTCATGGATGTATCCGATTAAAATAATGTGCAATGGCATGCGAACGTCTCTCCATAGACGTCACTTTGATCTCGATGCATTACCGAAGCGCTAAACAAATTTTAAGGCATTTTTCTAACACCTCGAAAAGGAGCAAATTGGTACAAGAATTCAGTCATATCTTTTTACTGGTTAAAGATACGTCGAAAAAACCTTCACCATTGCATTTCTCGTGAAATTCTAGCCCATTTTGATATGTCGCACGACCCCCTTCCCATTTAAAATTCTGAAGTTGAATTCAAGATGGCGGACATCAAGATGGCCGCCGACCGTGTGGGTGGCGTCAATGTGGTTCCCCCTTGGCCAGATAACGATTGGTGATCGCCAATTTCAAATTCCATACCGCAGTGGCCTTGTACTGAGGGTGTTAAGTGACTTATTGAGCCACCCTGTATATGGTGATATGGGCACACCGGTCTTTTAGAAATATCTCTTAGCCTTCATGGCGTTTTTAACTTCATGTATTTTTAAATTCCATATCCCATCACCCTCTTTTACCTAATCCTGGATTTTTTACTTATATGACGAAGTATTTTATATACTGAAAAGAGACCTGAAGAAGCGAACCGTAGCTTCGCGAAACGTTGTCTGCAACCATTATACTCACTCACGTAAGTTTTTTACTTTTTTTTTTTTTTTACTGTAAAAGAATATATTTAGTGAGTAAACGCACAGATTTCCAATATGTTCATTCCTTCATGTTCCATCAGCACTGCATGTTCCGGATTGTAGGCCCAAGGGCTCACAAGGGCACAAGTATTATGATGTCTTACATCATGAGAAACTAAGACAATTGTTTTACGGGGTAGGTGTGCCATTCTCTGCTATCACAGCCTTTGAGGAAGATGCTCCACCAGGTTGGCCTGTAGTCGCTTCCATTCCTCCTGCAAAAGGCTGAAGAGCTCGATGGTGATGTTTGGATGGTTTGGCCTGGATCGCAACTGGCGATCTAACTCATCGTACAGATGTCCAGTGGGGTTGAGGTCAGGACCCTATGATGGCCAGTTGAGTATTCACACTCATGTCGTCAAACTACTTGGTTATGGCCCTTGTTTTGTGGATGGGTTCGTTGTCATGCAAAAAAGGACCACTTCTGAACTGTTGCCACAAGGTCGGGAACACAGAGTTGTGTAATATTGTGCAATATGTATTGTTATTCAGGGTTTCAAGCACTTAAACCAGGGAATTACCATCATACCACGAGAACCAGCTCCATACCATGATTCCATCTCCCCAACCGAATTTCACGGTGGGGACTGTACATTCTGGTAAGTATCGCTCCCCGGGCATTTGCCACATCCACACACGTCCTTCAGATTGCCACACTATGTAGCGTGATTCATCACTCCACATCACATCTTCCATTGTCCTAGGGACCATTGGCGACATTATTTGTACCACTATAATCGACATGCCGCATTCTGATTAGTAATCATTGGTTTATGTGCTGCAGTTCTCCCAGTGCCACCATCTCTCACCGAATGGTATGAGTACTGGCATCACTTCCTGATGTTATTCAAAAGTCTGTGGCCACAGTATCCAATGAAGCCTGCTGGTTTGACTGCACCACACTTCTGAGCACTCGCTGACCCCTATCGGTCATTTTTTTTTGGTTTCCTGGGTCGAGGTTGTGGTTTTATCACACCATTAGGTTTCCATTTTGCCACTACATCACTGACTGCTGTGCGTGCTATCTGGAACCTGTCTGAAGTCTCCCGGATTGAATGCCCGAATTGGTGCATGCTGATAATCATACCCCTTTCAGCATCACTCAGCTTGTGTCATTCACTAATTTTGACTGCTGGCAGTGGTATACGTATCTACAGCGCACCCACTGTCCTGTATGAGTCATTCTAGTGGCTCATGATGTGTATTGAAGACGTATGGGCCATCCTTCTTACAGTTGAGGAGGTGTCCGATCATTATTGGCAGTATGGTGTATTTCAACTCAAAACTTGAATAAATGAAAATAGCTATACTGTGGATAAATTGTTTTCGTGTTCTGTTCACCAATTTCAGAAGCGTTCAATGAATCTGGTACAAATTGCATGACATGGCAATTATATGCGAAAATTGAGGGCCTCCAAGATGACGCAGTGGTTGCGTTGTTGCCTTGTAATCAAGGGGTCCCAGGTTTGATACCCGGTGGAGGCACATGGTGCAGTGGTTCGGATCCCACTTTAAACCGTAGGTCCAGGCTCGATTAGCCTTACTGTGCATAAAGTAGACTTAACACACCTACTCAAACAAACAATATGCGAAAATTGAAAGATGGCTCATTTTACTTTGTAACTCAATAATGACCAAATGTTACTTATCGTGTTTTACTCCCGAGTCCTTCACAATAATAATATGGTTACATGTTATATACACTCTGAATACACATAATACTTTACATTTTTTTTGTTTTGCCAAGAATATTCTTTGCAGCACAGCAAAATGTTTTCTTGTTAAACAAGCTGCTCAACATTCTGTTGTGCCACAATACATTTTCTTGGCAATAAAGTTTCCAAAAAATATTTTCTATATACTCTGTTTTATCTTGGAGTGTACACTGTGAAGAATACTACAGGGTGATTATAAAGTCACTATACACTTCTGCCTCCCAGATGGTGCCGTAGTAACATCGTCTCCTTGTAATCAATGGATCTCAGGATCGTTACCCGGTGGAGGCACGTAGTAGTTTGGATCCCATTTTAAACTGTAAATCCAGTCCCGATTAGCCTCATTGTGCATAACGTGGACTTAAAACACCAACTCTGTGCAAAAAATGCTCTCTAATATTTGAAATGTAAAAACAATTAAAAGGCATTACGTCCTACTGAATTGGTTAGTCTTTATTTTCCTTGTGTATCTGCACTCGGACCTCCCCAATCATCATCGGTTCATTGACTGATTTTGTGTATTTAACTTTACTTTTCTTCCACATGCGACTAATTTAGACGGTGGAGATGAAGGGTGATGAGATGATTTACAGGACAATCTCAAACACACATGAACTGTACACAAAACAAATTACTACAGAGGATAATACTGGCTGTGAGTCCTGGCGCAGAGCCTCATTAGCCTGGTGCCTGGACTCAACAATACTAACAAAACCCCTGGGGCGCCGTGGCTGCCTTACAGGGACGCCACGAAATGTCCCAATATTTTCACTGAAATTACACTTACTTCCAAATATATGCATATTTAGTACTTTTTACACATAAAATATTTGTGAATTTGAAAAGAAGTTTTTTTTTAACTTGAGGCATGCAACCTAACCACAATCTGACATGTGCGCCTTGAAACGAAAAAGTTTGGGAACCTCTGGGTTAATGTATGTTAAGAATAATAACAAATTGGCAGAAATTGCCCTAAATTACCATCTCTAATAATAATAATAGCCAGAGGTCCTGGGTTTGAATCCTGGTCTGGGTATTGGTGTTCTTTGTGAGTGTCCCTTCATCAATTCCATCGCATCACCAGTCATAGTCATCGTCGTGATTAGTCAAAAGTGGCAGAAAAGCGATTCCAAATAATCAAAATCAAGTCAAATCTACAAATAATAATAAAAAAAGAAGGTGAGCGAGGAATGGTTATGAGGGGAATTGTATGCTATTGTAAAATATATTTAAAATAGTATTGCACTGTGTATTGACTGCTCTGGAAAAAAATGAACATTCTGGAAATCTCAGGGAAAATACATTTCAAGTTCACGTGGGAACCCTGATCATGTCTCAGGATTTTATTGTGCATTCTTTGCAGTTCTTCATAATTTTTTTCTTTGATATCATCTGCTTTATTTTCAGCTATAGTATATACAGGGTCTGTTCTGAAAGTATCCGAACTGTCCGCAGCGCGGCGCGAGAATCAGTCGAGGGTTCGGGTAAGCTGCGCCAGGTGGCAGTGGGGACCTTAACCTTCAAATAAAGGCCTCGCTAAGTTGCCTGCGAGCAGTGGTTGAGGTGCAATCGCTCGTGTTGTGTACACGGAAAAACTCGTGTCGAGAATTTGCAGTTGGTGGATTTGGTGAAAATGGAGCGCACTTTGGAACAGCGCTACGATGTGAAATTTTGTGTTATATTGAACAAAAACTTTACGGAGACTTTAACCATGCTACGGGAGGCTTACGGCGAGGAAGTGATGTCCCGTATGCAAGTTTACACATGGCACACGGCGTTCAAGGAACACCCCCGCGTCCCCTCGTCAAAAGAAGGCCCGGATGGCAATATCAAAGGTGAAGACAATGCTCCTTGTCTTTTTCGACGCGAAGGGGGTCGTGCACAAAGAGTTTGTACCTGCTGGGACCACCGTGAATGCAGCTTACTACAAAAGAGTGCTTCAGCGTCTCCGACAGAGGGTCCAGCGCGTCGGGTCAGACATCGCCAACAGGTGGTGCTTCACAACGACAACGCGCCGGCTCACACAACGCTGTTGGTAGGTGAGTTTTTGGCCAACGTACGCGTGGCAACGCTGCCTCATCCAACTTACAGTCCGGACTTGGCACCGGCTCAAGGGGAAGCGTTTTGCGTCAATTGAAGAGGTTCAAGCTGCCACGACCGCAGCGTTAAAGAGGGTGTCAGTCAAGGACTTCCAGGATTGCCGTGAACAGTGGAAAAGTCGCTATACTTGCTGTACTGAGGCTGAAGGTGCCTACATTGAAGAATATTGACAGCAGTTGTAATTGTCATCAATAAATTGTTTGCAAATAAATAAGTTCGGATACTTTCAGAACGGACCCTGTACATTTATTAAAGTTATATTTACAAAGCTTCTTCCTCAAACACCAAGGCTTTTCTGTAACTGATGTCAATTCTGCCAGTCACAGAATGGCTTAGTGTTAATGAATTTAAATATGAGTATCTACTTTACAGCAGAAGAGTTGCTAGACTTTTTTTTGGTAAAAAATCAAGGATATTGTGCCTGAAGTACTTTTAACAGATATCTTTGAAAACACTTAGTGTAAATTTGTAAATTTTCAGTCTTCTCGTAATTAAGGCACCATATTGTCATTGAAGTATCATCTGCCTGGCATTCACCTTCCAAGCCCTCGTGTATTCCCCAGTAACATCCAATGTGAAAAATCATTGGAAACATCTAATCAGAAACAACAGACAAGAATGCATAGCGTTACAAAATTCTTTGAGAAGAGCCACTAAGGTGTAATTTGTCAGCAGAACTTTTGAAGAATCCGACATATTTTCATGTGGGGAGAAATTTACCATGTGTCAGATCAATTCATATGCAAGTCTTGACTAAAAGCTTAAAGAACTAAGCTTGTAGTCAAGACTTATTTGTACTTATTTACAAAATGAGGTCGAGAACTTCTGCAACTGTGTCTATATTTTCACTTTTCAATATTAGAGCCTTGCGTTTCCTAACGGCGGCCCTGGGGAAATCAGATCTCTATCCTGATGCTTATTCATCTCCGCTGTACTTTTATGCATGTTGGGTTGCATAACTGCACGGCGGTACGGTATAATTGTGATTCAGCTTCCTCAAAGCCAGAATCCGAAGCATTTTTTTTTTTTTTTACCAAACTAGTACAAACCCACAAATTGCTTGTCGTTCTTTGAGGCATATTGAACGCGCGTTTGCTTTACTATTTCGTCCAAGAAGAAGGCAACTTTCAACTTGAAGCTACGTGGTAAAAGAGATCACTTGGCTCCTTCTTACCAATAGCATGTTTCTTCCCGGCTAAGTACAACTTAGCACCCAATTTTCTTCACGCTTCAGCCACTCTAGAGTTTGTCTCATGAATTCCCTTCCCCCACGTTTACAACGGAATAGTAATAAAAAAACTTGGAAGTAATGGTAAATGAAATATGGTGACTATGTTAGCAGATATGATGAACTTGAAATTTGTAGTCCTTGCTCCAAAAGGAACAAAACTGGAGGTTAAATATTCTGTTCATGTAAACG
Organism: Lepisma saccharinum; assembly: GCF_977018435.1. NCBI lineage: Eukaryota > Metazoa > Arthropoda > Insecta > Zygentoma > Lepismatidae > Lepisma > Lepisma saccharinum. The sequence goes on from NW_028143191.1 coordinate 148,497, forward strand.
TAATCGCCATATATGTTTTCATTAAGCATTATTGGTTTGATTTGGTGTTTTAAGTCCACTTTGTGCACAGTAAGGCTAATCGGGACTGGACCTACAATTTATAGTGGAATCCGAACCACTATGTGCCTCCACCGGGTATCGAACCCGGGACCCCTAGATTACAAGGCGAAGACGCTAACACTGCACCATCGGGGAGGCTCATTGTGCGTTATGTTGTCAATATACTTCAATTATAGTTCAGTGTTCGTTTGATCCACAACTGTACGTAGTTTACATGAAGTGGAGTCACGAAACTACTTCAACTTTCAGGCTAATTGACTGATTGATTTGGTTTATTTTACTTCGTTTTTCTACCACTTTTGGCTAATCACTGAAATGAGGATGAGTGATGATATGATGAAATTGATGGAGAGAATCACAAAGAACACCCATGCCCAGATTTGAAACCGGGACCCCTAGCGTCGTAGCATGCTGCGTTAACCACTCCGCCACGGAGGTCGGCTCAGGGGCTAGTTGAAAATACTAATAAAATGTTAGAGTAAGATTTTCATTTTCTTTCTTTCAAGTTAACGGTCAAATAATCGAGAAATTGGAAAGATATGACCCACAGGTCTTTACTTTTCTACCCAAAAGTTCGTTTTATTCTTTTCAGAACTTATATTTTGTCTCATATTGTAAATAAAAATAAATTCAATACTTGTAACCGATCAGATAATGAAAATCGACAATCTGGATTTCTTAACGTGCAACGAAGACATAACAAATTAATCTCGTTTACAGTAAGGCGTAATCGCATATATTGTAATCCCCTAAAGACACTCGGGCACTTCCATTTCGCTGTGGCTTCATTTCATCCTCTTCCCTCCCTATTTTTATTTCCGTTGCTTTGCGTCCTCTTTCTACCTATAGTTTAACAGCGACGAGGAGAGTGAATGACGAACAAATAGACGATGGGATACGCTTATACCTTCCTTAAAATTCACACCCAGGGTTCCTGACGCTGTAGTGCAATGCACTAGTCACTCCATCTCGGAGACCGGTTTGTAATCTTATGTTTCCCGTCGCAGTTAACACGCCACTAGAACTACGCTGCATTAAGTAAACCAGTCTGGAGAATCGTTAAAGCGTCCTAACATTTCCATAATTTGAAGTCCTTTTGGCAGTATAAAGCAGATAATGGTAGGGAGTGAAGATGCACTACATTTTTTCAGGTTAGGCTGTAAGTTGTAGTAATTTCAGTGTGTTTTCCCAATAAGTCCCCAATGACGGAAATTTTCCCTGACTGTACCAAGCATTTCAAGTCAATTCAAAATGTATCTGATGTCGATTGTACGGACAAGGAGGTCTTAACTACTAGGGATCGTACCGAGACGTGCTTGTAGAAATAGATACGAGAACGAGTCCAGACCATTCGAGATTTGTCTAGGCGAGACCAAGAGCAAGATAGATCTCTGTAAAATCGAGACGAGACCGAAACTCTTGTCTCGCTCGAGACTTCGATACGATTCTGTAAAATTTACCTGCATCAACTTACTTCACTAGAGTAAAGCTTTATCTTAACACTTCTCACATCCAATATGGACATCTGCCTGATTATTTATAGATAAAACATATATTCAGAATAATCTTCCCGTTTTTAGTGTTCGTAGTGTCGCAACTATGCGTCAAACATAAAGTTAGAAAAAAAAATTTTTCGCATGATGAACTACATTTTTCTTGTATGTAGAATTATTTCTCTTATAGTCTACGGTTATTACAAGCATAAGAAAACAACAGTTTTTCGTTCAGACGTTTCAGGAAAAAACACGCTCCCTTCAACAGACATTTATTTATTTTTAGTTTGATTAAAGATACAGTTATAACAACGGTTAAATTTTTTTAAACTAAAAAGAATGCCATTATAAATTTAAACCCAAGAACATGTTTGTCAGCTCACATCATCGAAGAGAAGCATTTGATTAAAAAGAGAAAGGTTTTAAAAAGAGTTACTGGAAACATAGATTTGAATGTCTAGGAAGCTTTGTTCATTGCACAAGAACACTGGAATAAATTAAATAATGAAAATGGTAACATAGACCCACTATGGAGTTTTCTTTTTCACAAGTGGAGTAAGCCACCATTTCTAAAATTTAATGTAACGGAAAACATGAAGTAACTCTGTGAAAGCAATGATGATTAATTTGAATTGCCTGATGATATTTGGGATTCATAATTTAATTTTTAAATAAAAAATAATGTGAACAAAATTTTTATCTGAAATAAAAATAAAACATACGGCCTGTTTTCACAGTTATGTTGTTATATTACAACAATATTGTATTAACAACATCAATTGTATAACTGATTCTTTTTTGTTTAAATAATTTTAACCATTGTCTGTATCTTTAATCAAACTAAAAATAAATGTGTGATGAAGGGAGTGTGTGTTCTCCTGAAACGACACAATTAAAAACTGTTTTTTTTTGTGCTTGTAGTAACCGTGGACTACAAGAGAAATAGAACTCTACATGCTGTGCAGATTTTGTGCGGTGTTCATACTATGTATATTTTTCGAGTCAAGACGAGAACGAGACAGACGGATGTTTACAACTCGAGACGAAATCGAGGCAGTATCAACAATTAGAGAGGAGACCGAGACAGTGTCGAGTCTCCTTTCGTTTCGTCTCGATAGCATCCCTTTTTAGTATACTGGAGACTTCCAATACACATCTCTAGCTTTATAGTTTGAGAGATATACAAAGTTGAAGTTATATTAACTCGTGAGGAGACAGATAGGATTGGATTGATTTGTTGTTTTAAGTCCACTTTATGCACAGTATGGCTAATCGGGACTGGACCTACAGTTTAAAGTGGGATCCGAACCACTATGTGCCTCCACCGGGAATCGAACCCGGGACCCCGAGACAGATAGGCTAAGTCGAGGTAATTTATGTTGCGATTTTATTTGAAGTTTCTAGCTGTAGTAGCTCCCTAGTTGACACGGACGGATGGATGCGACCTTCATACACCCATCACACTAAACAGGTATTTAGTACAGAGCTTTGATATTCTGCTATCAAATCAGCGAAATACGGTTATAAGCCACAACCTTTGTCATCCGACACTTTTTTGTGTGAGTAGATACATAGAAGCACGCTTTCATGAAAGAACCATACTATCTATTTTTGGAGGAGCAATTTCTTGAATGGTGCGCTTTCATCGCTACAACGATCGATACTCTTACGTATCGTAGAGTCCCGCTCCATTACCAGCATTCTTGAGTGATTTTTCGTTTAAGTCCACTTTATGCACAGACAGGGTAAGCAGGACTAGACCTATAGTGCGATCCGAACTACTACTTGCCTCCACCGGACATCGAACCCGGGACCCCTTGATTAAAATGCGACGAGGTTGCGCCATCGGGGAGGCCCCAGCATGTGTTGCAACAAAGTAAATTTACGTGAGATATACAGATATGCATATTACACCATATATTTAGAAACAGGTTGTTTTATATACACTAATCAGCAAGATTACGATGTGGTTTTGTTTCTCAGTATCAGTATTGGTACTGTACTGTAAAACAGCATGCTATATGAACGTTAAAATTCGTAGGATAAAAGTTTTATTAGTTCGACTATGAACGTGACTAGACTAACAATATGCAAATATTTGATCAAATAAAACTAGTTTTGAGAATAGATTGACCCGACATATCATAGGAAACAATTGATTCTGAACGAACTGTTGGTATTGCAAAAAAAAAAAAAAACATCATTAGAGAGATGCATGGGGGCTGTGCTCGTACGACTTTCGAATTTTTTTTCGTGAGTTCCAAGAAGAATGGCATCACGTGACCGAAGATATTTCAGCAAGTAATGTAAATGATTACAAGAACTGTGGTGTAAGTGAATGACCTTTCCGAAAGATACTTAGTCAACCTCTCATTCACGCAGTACATCCTAGAAACTGCATTTTGCAGGGTAACGAGGGCGTGACGCCTGAACCCACAGCCAGTAGAATTCTCTGAGGGAATTCCTTGCCTTGCCTGTCTTTATATGGGAGCGTAATGTAATTACTTTTCATCGTCATCGTCGGATGAGTCAAAGTGGGAGAAATGCGAGGTGAAGTAGATACAAACTTGTAAGGTTTATACAACTGTGGATTTTGCTCCTTTACTCAATAATGATTTCTTAAGTCCATTGTATTTCGAGGAAGTACATTGATATTCTAAATTTCTTAAATCCCTTGGAGACAATACCCTCTTGTCTATAAGAAAATACTTTACGGTGCGAAGAAATAAACCATTATGAATATTTAGAGAATTCGAGTACAATGCACATGAACCTCTTTCATTCTATAGATGGAATTCTAGACAGGTCTAACTCTAGAATCTAGCATTTAGAATGCCAACGTGCTTTTTAGAAACGAGAAATATATTCCCAAAATTCATAGCTACGTCCAAGGATCCACGGACCCTTAACAATTGTTGAGATTGACATATTAGGACCTACAATAGCTAGTAAAATGTATGAAGAATTCATGGTTAGGGCACTATCACATCCGTCCATCTGTCCATGCGCGGTCCCGGGGTCGATACCCGGTGGAGGCACATGGCACAATGGTTCGGATCCCACTTTTAACTGTAGGTCCAGTCCCGATTAGCCTTTCTGTGCATAAAGTGGACTTAAAACAACAAATCGGCAAATCGTCTGCCCATGCGCGTAAGAAACCAGGTACTTTCTGGTCCCAATCTAATGTCTCAGTCTTCCAGTCCTTGAAAATAGGCTGATGACCAGTATCCATGGATATTTTGTGCCGCAAACCCAGCTCCAACTCTGTTTCCCTCTTCGGGTCCCAAGTGTCAAGGTCACGTCGGTATATAATCACGCAACAATCCGGGCGTACAAGTAGGTCAGTGACACGCAACAACAGAAGCTGTTCTTCCCTTCGACCCTTGCTTTTCGCAGGAGTGGAAGCCGTGCCTGCTGCGTATTATAAAATAATCTGGCACCGGTAGACAGCGATATTAAGTATGTATTACTGGTTGCGATCCCCAATACGGAGCCCCGGCTGTGCGTTGGGAGGGCGGAGCTAGAGGGCTGGCAGTCGATACTTACTGGCGCTCGGCTACAGAGGACCTCAGTGTGTCTCGTGATGTGATAGTGGGGACTCATGCGTTCGTTAGAATTCCTTCAACAGATCCCAGTTATGCAGAACAGTGTGTACGGCAGAATTCGTTCCTGGATTCTGGACCAGGATGAGCCACCCGAGCTCTACAAGGATGTGCCTGTCTTGCGGAAGGTAATGTAGAGGATCGTGCCCGTGTCGTGCTCGTGATGGTTTGTTGTGTCGTGAACAGGGAAATTGTGTATTCATTTATACAAGGGGATTGCATGGTTTTCAGCATATGTTCAAATTAATAATATACGTGGTTTGATTTGTTTCCGCATGAAAAAACCGCGATAATTACTAGGTAAACTCCATTATTCACGAGAGAAAAATATGATTACTAAATGACGGGGATTTTGCCCTGTTTTCCTATCCTCCCTCCCCGTAATGAAGAATGTTTTTTATGTTAAAAATTGATGATAAATTCTTACGCGATCTTTAAAAGAATTTTAATATGCCTGTTTTAAAAACATTGCTAGAATTTGCTTTTTCTACGTACATTTTCTCTTACTTTCGTGTGTATTTACAAGGTTTCTAGTTTTGAAACCTAGATTTTTCTCCAAAGTTTTCCCGCTTGATTTGAGATTTATTTTACTTTATTATGTTCCTCTGACTTCCAGTCTGTAAAGGTATTAAAATAATAATAAAAAAAATATAACATCCCCTATATCCCTTCTAAGCACTGGCGTACGCAGGATTTTTCTCTTTCAGGGCTATCTATTCGTTTTTGGTTGAATATTTTGTTATCCATTTCTTCACTAGTTGTTATCCCTTCCCCCTCGCGTCTTTTAGTTCTCCTTTTCTAGCTTTTTATTTGCTGTTCATTCGCACCGTTACAAGTAGTATGCTATACCAGAATTCTGCATTTTTTCAAGAGTTGCATTTATAGAGGTGGTTATTAGAGCCTGTTTGGTGAAGAAATAATAAACGTACTATTTCTGTTATTCTTCTCTCCCTCAATATTCGTCGCTTTTGTTACACTTCACCTGAAGTAACCATGAAGTAAGTATTCGAGTTTTCTTTTTTGTTGTTACCATGCAAACCACCTCTCGAATGATCAGCGTTTCATTGAAGATTTGTTTGCGGAGCAGAAATTAAACATTGACTTCAGGGAGTTTCCTTGTCAAAGGATACTGATAAACAACATATCTTCTGAGTGAACCGTGGAAACTACATGTCGGTTGAGGAGGATCTAATGGAACTACAGCAAATATCATCAAATGCGGCGTTTCCTCTTTTGTATGTTGCCGTGAATTGCGTTTATGTTTATTTTTTCTTCTATTACAGGGGTGGTAAATTTTAATCATTGTCTTCTGATATTAGTAAAGTGTTTTTAATGTTACTGATAATGTGCAATATGCCCAGCTGATCGCACTGACTTTATTTCATATTCCAAGGAACCGATGAGAATGTTTACCTTTATCTTGGGAGGGAGGCAAACCTACACATGTGTATACTCTGTCCCGGGAATCTCTGGAGCGAGCGAACAAAAGCAAGTCTGCGCATGTAGTGACTCGATAGGGCTCGACCAATGAACACGTGCGAGGGAACGGGCATTCTATGCCCATTCGCTTTCTCCCCTTCTCTACCGTTATGCGCGGCCATGCTCCAGAGATTCCCGGGATATAGTATAATTGGTGACTCACTCAACCAAACTTTTAGCATTGCAGTGGTCGTTTCCCCATGATTTGTTATTAATTGCTAAGAGATTAGAGTAGTTTTGAGGTTTACTCTGTACGCCAATTTGAAGAACTGTGTGTGTAGAAATGTTACATGTATATTGCTTCGTTCCTAGTATTCTAGCGGCATGTCCATACTATAAATTTTGAATCGGTTGTTTCTAAAACAAAGACAGATTAGTTAACGTAATTGCTTTATTTAAAACTTATATTCCATAGCATACATGCCTATTTATAAACACTATTATTATATATGATAACTGTGAGATTTTGACTATTTATTTAGAGATACATGAGTACGACAAGGATGCTGCCTATCGCCTACTTTGTTTAATATTTATTTAGAAGATATAGTGAAAACTTGTTTCCAGGGCACAGGAGGTGTCAAATTAGGAGGAAGAAGAATAAACTGCATAAGATTTGCTGATGACATGGCATTATTCGCTGAGGATGAAATAACCATAAATAGTATGTTAGAAGAGTTAAACAGCAGCTGTGAGCAGTATGGGATGAAGATTAATGTAAAGAAGACAAAGGCAATGGTTATAGGACGGAAACCAAGGAATATTAATGTGAGAGCAAACAGTGAAAGAATCCAGCAAGTGGATAGCTTCAAGTACCTCGGATGCACTATAAGCAGTGACATGAGCTGCAACCAAGAAGTGAAAATGAGAATCGCAATAGCAAAAGAAGCTTTCAATAGAAGAAAAAATGTTTTTTGTGGACCCATGGACATAGGTCTAAGGAAGAGATTAGTGAAATGTTTTGTGTGGAGTGTAGCACTATATGGTGCAGAAACCTGGACGTTGAGAAGAAATGAAGAGAAACGACTCGAAGCTTTTGAAATGTGGACATGGCGAAAAATGGAGCGTGTAAAATGGACGGACAAGGTAAGAAACGAAGCCGTACTGAAAAGAGTTGGTGAAAAAAGATCTATACTGGAGACCATCAAGAAGAGGAAAAGAAACTGGTTAGGACACTGTCTAAGAAGAAACTGCCTGCTAAGAGATGCCTTGGAGGGAATGGTTGAAGGAAGAAAAGTCCGTGGAAGAAAGAGATATCAGCTTATGGATGATATTAAATTAACTGGGTCGTATGCTATTACGAAGCGTAAGGCAGAGAACAGGGAAAGCTGGAGATTGCAGTGAAAAACCTGCCAATTAGGCAGAAAACAATGAATGAATGAATGAATAATTAATATAGGATCTTTCATTAAGAGTGATACTTTTCAAAATTTGAAAAAAATAAATAAACCACTCAACGTATCAAAGTAAATTGTGCTTTATTTTGAAGCTTAGATATTGCAGTTATGTTGTGAACATAATATCTTTCAAATGTCCACCACGGCTTTGAACACACTGACGCACACGATGGCTCTAATTGTTAATCACTCTGTCCAAAATTAGTGACGTTATGTCTGCGATAGCCTGACGAATTTTCGCCTCCAAATGTTCCAAAGTTCGTGGCTTGTCAGCATAGACCTGGGCTTTGATGTAGCCCCAAAGAAAAAATCCATGGGTGTTAAATCACACGACCGTGGCGGCCAATTCACACATCCACGTCTTGAGATGATCCGGTCGCCAAACTTCTCCCTCAGCAAATCGAAAGTAGCATCAGCTGTGTGGCACGTAGCGCCATCCTGCTGGAACCACATGTTTTCAATATCTATGGTCTGAAGTTCTGACCACAGAAATTCGCGTAACATGGATCCTTAGCGGTTGCCATTGACGGTAACGGTTCTTCTCTCATCATCTCGAAGGAAATAAGGTCCAATGACGCCGCCACGCCATAAACCGCACCACACAGTGAGTTTTTCTGAATGCAATGGCACCTCATGGACCACTTGTGGGTTCTTCTCGCTCCAATAACGACAATTTTGCGTATTGACGAAGCCACTAAGACAAAAATGCGCCTCGTCTGAGAAGATGATTTTTCCACTGAAATCAGGATCAGCTTCCAACTGCTGTACGGCCCAATCAGCGAACTCACGACGCAATCTGTGATCGTTTGGCTTCAACTCTTGAGTCAATACAACTTTGTATGGATGCAGGCCCAGATCCTTTCGCAAGATTCGCCAAGTTGATGTGTCAGATAGCCACAACCGTTGAGATCGTCTTGAAACTGACACATTCGGCTCTTCCTCAAAACTGGCCGTTTCTGCTGCGATATTGTCCTCACTTCGTGCTTTACGTTGTCTTCTTGGTGGCCTCTGGTCGTGTAGAGTGAAATCCCGCTCAAACTTGGCAACAGTGCGGCGTATAGCCTGAATAGAGAAACGGTGATGGCGACCCAATTCTCTGGTGAACAAACGATGAGCACCCACAACTGAGCTGCCACTGTGGTAAAATCTTTTAATGATTTCTAAACGTTCAGGAAGCGTGAGTCGCTGCATGATGAAACTGCAAATTGTGCTGGATATTTTCACACCTTGAAGCACACAAAAAAATATATTAGAAACTGGAAATTACAATTTTAAAAAGTATCACTCTTAATGAAAGATCCTATATTATATAACGAAATGAAGATGCATTGTTAAGACGGCGCGCAGTGTTAAAATGTCTCTAGTTCGGTTCCACTCTGCGGGAGTGATTTCATTTCTAGTTCGCAATTTCCTGTTTGGAAGCATAGTTAGGTACTACACACACACAAGTACGCCCCCTTTTGTATTTACCCCAGTTTCACTGGCTGATAGTAATATTATTACCTCGTTCAAAATTAAAATGCCATTTTCAGTGCAAGCGAACTTTCAATTTTTTTTCCCAAATAGCACATGAAATCATGGGGGTCGGTTTAAATATTGGAATTTTCGACTCTGAATCCGATGAACGTAGTTCGATCGATGTTTGTATCTTCGATATCAGATTTGTGATATTTGGCTTCCGAATGCAATGTTCAGCAGATTTTATATGGACGAATCCTCGGTTTAGCCTCGTAGTTTCAAAACAAAACACATTGCTGTTAGAACTGCTTATTTTTATGTCCTATGCAACTTGTTTGCAATTTTGAATTTAGCGTTACGTACTTTTCTCGTATACAGTTCAGAATAGCTACATAGTTTAAAGAAGAGAGTGCAGGTTTTAATGTTTTAATGCCAAATGTAGTTTTTCTATGCAAAGGGAGAAGAAATTAGAAAAAAAAAACCTGGATTATTTCACTCAGACACAGGAGAGACATTCTGAAATAGAGATTCATTCTAAATTACACGGAATTCGAAAGTATAATACCTTTCGCCTTCATAATTGAATTCTGTACCGTGTGACGTATTGTTCTAGTAGTGCAGTGTCGAATACACGCTTGATTTTGTAGTGATTGTTTTAGTCCTGATCAACTGAGATCTTGTTCATTTTCATGTTTTATCATGTTCAATCAATTCGAACATTTCGTATCCAAACTGGACGTTGATTTCAGAAACCCAACTAATGTCTAATTTTTCTTAGTATTGGTGGTGACATATTTTTTGGAAAATATTGGTGCAAATTCTATTCGGTGCGTGACCGTGATCTAACGGTTAGCGATACCGAATATTTATCAGTTCCCACGATTCACCATCAAAAGAATTCAGGGCGATTAAATGCTTATCTTCGTACTATATTTTGGGATATATGTGATTGGAGCCTGCAAATGCTGAGAATCTATCCCGGCGGCAGCCATATTGCTTGTCCCCTTGTTATTGTCGTTTTGTCTTCTCCCCCCACCGTTATTTATGCGTTTTATTGTATCAAGCTTTGTTTCCGTTTCTATCGTTCGGCGAGGCTCGATCGCCATTGTGTAAAACGAATGGTTTAATTGGACCATTATCTGAGGGATATTATCTCTGCTTTTGTGAGCATCGATTAATCTTCTTTGTGGCAGTTAAACGAGCAATCGTGCACACTTTATTCCCGTCATCAGATTCCACCGTTTGCGTGGTACGTTCTTCTCGGGAATAATTCAGCCGCCTTCCAGCGTATCCTAAAACTGTAACAATGAGACCGCGAGGCTGAAGATTTAGTATATTTTTCTTCTGTTATGCTAAGTTCGAAACAGGACTTCATGAACTCTTTGGCGTCCGTTGCGCCGAGCACGTTCGAGTTCCTGTCTGGATGTGTGTTTTGTCCATTCATCAATTTCATCTAATCATCACTCATCCTCATCGTCGGGATTACCCAAAAGAGGAAGATAATCTACGGAACGTGACAAAAATGCACAACTACACAGCTCTTATATACAGATTTAGGCTCCATACCCGAAAAGTTAGCCACCAAACATTCATCGACGGCATCAAACATTTTTGCTTCCCAATTCTTAAAAAAATCTACTGATGTACAAGGTAACACATGTCAGTTGACACTAGCAGTTATTCACCTATTCATTTTTGTCCAATAACTTATGGGTCATCCTGTATAACACTTAAATCATTAACACGACAAGATCAGTGATATGCACTTATTCTGAGGAAAAAAAAAACACTTTGGGTTATCCATTTTTGAAGAAATGCTACATGTTTGTGCATCATAAATATCTAACTTAATGTGGAGAGGGAAATGAATCTATGAATGAAAAAGTCATGGAAGTAGTCATATGTAGAAAAATCTAAAGCAGTCCGTGAAAATCAACTGTTTTTGTACGTACTTTGAAGGATTTAAGAATAAAAATTTCCATTTCTTTTATGAACCAACTTCTTGATGAGAGATACTCTATTTAAAAATACATTTATTTTTAGTTAATTTATTTTGCACAGTTGATTAAACTTTATTTCCTTAAGTAGCAAGTGCAATTTGACATTTAAAATTTGGTTATTAGCTTGTTAAAGCACCATAGAGTGGTCTGGAAATTTATTTCAAAATTGCCTGAAAAAACTGGAAAAGCCAGGGAAATTCTTTTGCCAAATATAAGTGGAAACTCTATATGCAGATTTCCTTAAACAGGAAATCCTTTTAAGGACTATGTGCTCGCGACCTAGTAGAGGGTGTAGGGGGATTGCGATTGCTTACGCCGAGCACTGCTGTGTGTGTTAAGACTCGCATATTTTCTTGAAGGTTTTATCGTAGATGTCTTGCCCTTCAGATCTCTGGCAATTGTTTTTCATGCTTTTATGGGTTTTATATTTTTTCAGCTGCTATAAACCATTTAACATGAAAATTGTAACTCCCTTGACTCTGTCTCTCTCTCTTTTTTAAATATATTACGATACCAAGCAATTTATCGTGACCCGCTTTCCTTACAAAATTTCCATCCATTCAGGGACGCAAGGTTGTTTTCTACTTGATGTAGTATTCAACGAAAACAGAATTGAGTTTCTCGAGGTAATAAGTCGATCGGCAGAATAGCAGGAGCAAAACGAGACAACTTCCCAACATCGATGAATACATTTCTTTGTTTGTTTTTCCTATAAAAGCCAACGCAGCATGAGGAACTTGGAAAATCGTCCGGAGATTTCCACGTTGATCAGACAAACGGGAGTGAGGGATGTGACATCACTACGCTGCGAAACGAAATCGAAAATCGATGTTGCATCCTAAAGACAAATGGCTAGCAAGAAAATAAATAGCACTATTCAGACAAGTGCATTTCGCATCTAGCAAATATGTGACCCACCGTGTCAGAGTTGGTTTGGTTATGTAGCCTATTGATTATTAGAATTTCCTCTGTGTCTGTATGTGTCATTTGGATAAACGACCTAATTTTGTTCCTAGATAGAGTGAGACCATATGAATAAATTACTATCACGGGAATGATTTGATGTATATTTACCCATGCAATATTGATTTTTTTAATTTCGTTGCAGAATGTTTGCAGTATTGTACACTGGTGAGTCTAAAAATTGACCGAGAATGAAAGGGTAAAGAACGCTTTTTTTATCCCGGATGATGGATTAATCGCTGATAATCTCTGAGAATTATTATTATTATTATTCGCAAACTTTAGTAGGAAGAAAGAAAACACTCGTACGTAAACAGTACAATATGTAATATACGATTACATACAATATACAATTATTTTCTTCCTCCCCCTTGGAGTCTGATGATGCAAACGAGAAGCTTGTGAAACGTTACCTTTTATAAAATAATCAATGTGCTGTTTATAAATATAAAGTAAAATAATAACGTAGTTTCCAGCAAAAGGTAAAAGACAGTTTCTTATGTCTGAGAATCGCCTTTGTCTTGAGATTCGAGTCCACTACTCGGTTTCCCAAACGTATGCTACCACCGAGTCCGACAGTAAGCCTATTATTACTTTTTTTTTAAAGATCGTCGCTATATTTTTAACATGGTCACACACTAGAAATGTAGATGAAATCCAAAAGTTGACATTTGGAATGTTGTGCGATCGAACTGTAAAAATAACAATAACAGATCTAAATTTCATTTTCCCAGCTTCTTTTTATGGGTTTATACATGTCGAACTTTCCTTTCCCATTTATGTAATTTTTTATGGTTAGCGTCGTAGCGTGAACTTTACAACATAATGTGTAAATGTGTATTTTTCTATTTCGGGGAACAAAATTGTTCGGTGCTCTCGGCGATTTGAATTTCATGTCCCCGAAAGCAAAGGCAACTCAAGTCATAAGCATTGAGTTGTCTCCATTTTGAAGGAAAAAACAAAAAAAACCTGTTATATTATAGTTTACTAGTTGGCCCAAGATTGTTTCACAAGTCTTCTCAAGTTTGAATGGCACAATGACAGTTTGCATGTTCTCGCTCAATATATTCTTCACAGAGCCACAAGCTCTTTAGATTTTTCATAGTAAACAAATATTTATAGTGTTGCTTAGCTTTTGTTATATTATTTCATTTACTTCTTTATTTTTTGATGTGTTATGTGCCTATCATCACCTGTATTTGTGCACTGAATTCACAACGTCTGCCAAAGCAAAAGGTAAGAACAAGTAAGAAAACAAATCGATAAAGAAGTCGATATATAGAAAAATCCCAATCAGGGAAATCAAAGTAATAACGCGACTTAAGGAAAAAGTAGAGTGAGTTTGCGATAGAGGTGTCAAATCATAAATTATAGCCTATGGGACATCCGATCCATCCAACTGCCATTATGGGAATTATAAAGCCCTTAGACTATAGACTGTGAAATGTAACACCACCACTGACCCCCTGTACAAAGGGCCATTGTAGCCCTTTATTGTTATGCGAGTATGTGTTACTCATGGAGTGATCGATTTGATAGGAGAAATTTTCTGAGCGTTATGAAAGTTTAATATTTTGGCTATCTTCACATATAACACACGAGTTCGTCAGTATTGTATGATGAATATGTCTTTGAAGCCTCAAACAAAATTTATGTTATATCCTGAATACGTAGAAATTTAAAATATATACAATAAGAGTGTTAGATAGATTTGCGCGCTATAGATATTACAGTTACGTCATAGTTTGACGAACTATTATTTTGACTTAACTAAATATATTAGACAAAAAAATATTTTTTGGGTTTATTTCAAAATTTAAGAGTTGATCCGAAAATGAAAGCTCTCATGCATGGTTTAACGGATATCATCGATTCTTCTAGGGTTAATGTAACAATAACGAGATGGTGATGACTGTACATATATATCCCATATATCCCTCCTCCGCTTCCCCACTCATTTATTTCCCTGCGCTGTCACTTTTAACAGGAAGGTCTATCTGTATTCACACCAAGACGTTCATGTTGTGGCTAACTTTCATCAACTGAGTAAAGGAAAAGAAAGTAGTCATTAATTATCGGGCCGCTATAATAATTCTGGTCACAATAGAGTGGCGAGAGAGTAATTAAACATGTAATGGGCCATTCTTAATTTTCAACCTCTCTTTATTGCATTGGTTTTGGCGTCATGCAATGTTACGAAAAGCCGTATCCGTGTTTGCGTGTCTTTGTGTTCCAAAACTCCAGGAAACCGGAATGTTTAGTGGACAGCTATCTGGCTTGTCATTATTTCGGGTGAGAGATGATTGAGTGCTGTTCACGACGTTTCTTTTGTGAAATCAAAATAGCCTTGTTACCTTTAATGAAGGCGTTAGAAGTTATCGATCTTCAAAATTCGAGAAGTTTCTATTCACGCAAAATGACTTTGACTGTGCATTGAGGACGAAGTCTTTCATGATTTTCCAACTTTTTTTAAAAAAACAACAACAAAAAAACTGCATTTTGATTAGAGTTTACATTATTCTATTAATAATAACAAACATAAGTTCATAGTTTTGTTTGAACTGTTCCATTTACAATTACTACTTTCATTTGAAATCATACGGTAATTGGCGCCATCCTCCGTGGCAGAGGGGTTAGTGTAACGCACTTCGAATCTAGTTAGTATATTTTCGAATGCTGGTGAATACATGGCTGTGCTATTGTTTCTTTCATCTGTTTCATCAATTCGCTATCCTCACCATCTCGACTAACCTAGAGTGGTAGAAAGTGGACGTAAATTAGCACACACATATGTAAAGTGTGTGTGTGTATGTATGTACGTATGTTTGTATGTGTGTGTATATACAGGGTTAGTCAAAAGTATCGGGACAGGTCAGTAATAACGAGACCCGTGGACGGAGGAAAATCACATGTTGCAAGTGGGTATTGGTGCGGAAACTGCAAAACTGCAATGAATGGGGGTGTGGCCATCATGACAGCCATATTGGATTCCGCCATATTGGATATCACACAATATTTTCAAATGGAAAGGGGTATGTATGACACGTCAATTTAGGCTAGAATCGTCCCACAAATGACAATCCGAACTCATTTTGGACCTATCGCCATTCGTGGAAGAGATAGGGTGTACTACGTTAGACTGCAAAAAATGAGATTTGTCTGAAAGAACTGTTTACTGTATTCTTGTGGGTAACTGTACACGGCAAATTACAGAGAGCGTGAACAAGAAAACATGACATTGATTTACAGAATGCCTCAAAGCAAGTGCTCACACTGCTTCCCGTCGACTGTCTGACAATACTATGTCAACCGATCGTAAAAACTGCAAAGTGCACGTTGTAGCATATCCCGAGAAAGTCCTGTTGTTTCGTCCAGAATGCGATTCTGTAGATCATTCAGGGAGTGTGGTTTGGTGCGATACACTTTGTCCTTCATGTGCTCCCATAGGAAGTAATCCAGGGGTGTTAGATCGGGAGATCTTGCAGGCCATTCGATCATACGTCGTCTTCCAATCCATCGTTGTGGAAAGGTTTCATGTAAGTATTATCGAACACCCCGTCCATAGTGTGGCGGCGCTCCGTCCTGTTGGAACTAAACACGATTAAAGTCCCGTGTCGACATTTGGATGGCAGGGACAAACTGCTCACGAAGTATTGTCAAATACTTCTCACCTGTCAGATTGCCGTCGATGAAGAAAGGGCCAAAAATGATGCCTCTCATGATTCATATCCAAACATTCAGTTTCTGTGGATACTGGGTATGATGTACCATCATCCAATGCGGATTTTCATCGCTCCAATAGTGGCAGTTATGTCGGTTCACATGTCCGTTTAACATAAATGTCGCTTCATCAGAGAATGCAATGTCATTGAGGTGTAAACTATCGTTATCGATATTTCGCATCATTACTTGGCAAAATTTAATATGGCGATCAAAGTCATCTTTCGTCAGTTCGTGCCTAAACTCACTTTGTAATTTTTAAACTTACTGCGAACTTAAATTCGTTGCACTGAACTCTGGGAAATGTCCAGCATGTTGGCAACGCTGGTTGTCAATGTATGTGGATTTTCCACAGAAGATTGTAACACATCCAAAGAAACTGCCTGGTCGCTACACGATTTCGGCCTTCCTGATCGCACACGGTCTTTAACACTTTAACTTGCTGCAAAACGTCGAATGGTTCTTTCGACGGTTGACTTCGAATTTGGGTTACGTTCAGGGAATGTAGCATTAAATAACTGTCGCACCTCGGTATACGATCGCTTGCGATCTCCATAGCCACACATCATTAATAAAGTAATACGTTCTCGTTCACTGAGCTTCATTTTGACCACTGACACGGACACAAATCTCCTTTCTTTGGCACAACACTCACCAACGTGAGCGACATTCAGATCGTTCGCAAGGATAATAACAAATGCAACTGACCTTCGAGGAAGTTGACTACAATCTACAAGGAATGTGTACAGGTAGAGTCCATGTCCCGACGAATACTGTTATTGCTGTCCGTGGAAGGGAAAGTAAAACAAATACGTACCTGATGCTCTTAATTCGTCTACAAAAGAGTATGTTACTGTTGTAAGGAAGGATTGTTTAGACTGGCATTCTTTAATTCGGTAATTTGCAATATTATGTTGTTTTCAACAACCTATCAGGTGGCCGCGGTGGCTCAGTCGGTAACGCGTCTGACTACCATGCTCAAGGTCCCGGGTTCGATCCCCGGCCGGTTCAAATCCGGGAACTTTTCTAACGGTGGAAGCGGCCCCGGCGCCTACCCAGCGTCGAATAACATGGGTACCTGGGGGAAACCCTGGGGGGTAAAGGCGGTCAGGGGCGTGATGCTGATCACATCATCCCCACTCACGACCGGATCAAGAAAGTGTGGGGCGTTACCCCCACACCCCCTATACGCCTTCATGGCGTGGTGCTATGCACAGGGGAACACTTTACCTTTTTTTTTACCTTTTCAACAACCTATCAAAGCAACCCGGGAAAAGGACTAGAGGCAGGAAAGGAAGAAACGAAGATAAGTAGAAGTCACAGCCTCGAAGTAAGGTACCATCCCAGCATTCGCCTGGGGGAACTGAGGAAAGCCGATCTCCCGATCTATCACACCTGGATAGTAGAATTGGAATCAGTTCTGACCAAACAATAGACCCTTTAATTGACATTAATGGCTTTTTTATTCATTTTGAGGGGTGACGCTATTGTTAATTAATCTAGCGCCACGTGGCGACACGTGTCGGGGGTGGAGGAGGAGATGAGTCATCGATGACTCATGCACACGTGTGAGTTTGAAATTAATGGTTTTCCATTAGTGCACAAAAGATACTATTATGTATTCCGTTTTTGACCTAAGCTAACCTTTTGTTGTATATTATATATGCGTTTCTGCCGGATATGAGTCACAAATGATTTATACAGACGTTGGAGTTTGGAATTAATGGTTTTTCCATTAAGGTACAAAAGAGACTATTGTGGAGTTCGTTTTCGGACTATTCTAACACTATTGTTGTATATTATATATGCGTTTCTGCCGGATATGAGTCAGGGGTGCTTTATGCACACGTGGGAACTTGGAATTAATGGTTTTTCCATTAATGTACAAAACACATTTTCGGCCTATTCTAAGGCGTAACGTCCGGCCATTTTGGCGTCGGTGGTGAGTCATATTTGGTATAATTAAGGATCCGGATTTACCCGAATTCAACCGGTGTCGACGCGTTCGATCGGAGGTAGAAGATATTATAACACATGTTCGCTTTAAAGGCGAAGAAATTGAACGATGTATCCTATATGCAAACGAAGTATGCGAGCGGAATCCATGTTAATAATATTAACCTGTTACGGAAGAACCTGTTATGTGGTTGCATTCATCGGCACCCCCAAACCGCGCGCGTTCATGGATACGCGTGGGGAAGAAAGGGTCGCCATTGTTACGGTCCCCTTCGCTTGGTCTTCTTCCGAAGTTGAATGGAAGGCAAGTGTCGCCAAATTTTTACACACGAGTATTGATTTTCTTTGAGGTTCCAATTTTATTTGGTGGAAGTAATCTACGCGGTATTTCTGCCGCCTTTCGTAACATTGCAAAGACTATTTGACCAAAACCGTAAGGAATTTGGCTGAACTAAGAACATTCAGTTCCAGTATCTACAAGTTAAAGTGGATGCCAGCCACTATTTGCCCTTATTTCGGGGTTGCGAACCACGGACCATTTGATTATTGCCTTATATACATCAGGATTCACGTAAAATTGACCAGATGTTTTTACTGTTAGGGACAATATTTCGCATTTTTTGTGTATTTTTACTCAGAAAACGCTATTTGAACGATTCAAGCAAGAGTTCGCATGGCAATTTAGACACACAAACTGTGTTTCTTCAACTTTAGCTGAAATTTAGGTTTATTTTTTACTCTATTATCACAATTTCTTCTATTCAGGCAACATTTTTTATTAAATTTTGGACTCACAGAGACATTTTTCAACTTTTAACTTGATATTTTAAAAGTTTATTTCCATTTTTTTACTCTAATATCACAATTTCTTCTATTCAGGCAACATTTTTTATTAAATTTTGGACTCACAAAGACATTTTTCAACTTTTAACTTGTTATTTTAAAAGTTTATTTCCATTTTTACTCTAATATCACAATTTCATCTATTCTGGCAGGAGTGTTTATTCCAGTTTAGACTTGCAAAGATAATTTTTTCAACTTCTTTTATTAATTTTTCTATTTATGGCCTTTTGTATCTTATATTTATTAATTCTTAACTTTGAGTTTTGTTCTTTATTTAAAAAATTTCTCTAATCACTAAGGAAGAAGTACTTTTAAGTAAAACTGTACCCACAAACTTTATTATTACTATTATTATTAGTATTATTATTATTGTTGTTGTTTTTGTTTTGATGTAGTTGTTGAATCTTGTTGTTGTTAGGGTTTATTGACTTCCACTACGCTATTTTTGGTTTGCTTCGTAGGAAAGTTTGCTTATTTTAGAGTTTCCTAGGTATTTTCTTACTGTTAGGGTAGGTAAAGTTTCCTAAATATATGAGTAGGGTTCCATATATTCTTGTTCTTGCATGTTTTTCATATGATGTGATCACCACAACTCTCCAAGGGCTTTTACTGCATGTTTCCATTTTTATTGAGGCTTAGTGATTCCTAGAGCCACTTTATGCATGAGAGAAAGCTTGAAAATTTTGATCTCAGATAGCCGTCAACCTTATGTCAGAGTATTTTCGAGTATATTTTAGTCTTATTATGGCCCACTAGAATATCACGGCTTGCTTTTTTTTTTAAGTATGTTGCGCAGTTATTGTATTTTTGCTTTTGCTTTCTAGATAAACTGTATGAAATGTTTAATATTTGTACTTTTTGCACTTATAAGAGGCCAAACTTTTACTGTAACTAAAATTATTATGTCTCTAGGCACTGAAACCCCTTTACCAAGAGTACTATAACTGCATGTTTATTAATATTGTTTCTTTCATCCCTCAAATATATCAATTTAACAATATAATGACTAATCACAGGACAAGTCGATGTTAGCAGATGACTACGTGGCTCTTAAGTCCACCTGCCAAACTTTTCTTACCATGCTATTTACCCTTATAGTCTTTTATTCGGGGTACGTTTCAAGTACTATTGAATTTTTGAGTGTTTGATTAACACCAGGGGTTATTTGTATCTGTTATGCTTTATTATTTGAGGCTTCTTTTTTTATTCTACAATCACTATATGTCCCTGAGAACTAAATTTCCACTGACTGAAGCTTAAAGCTTACGCTCTGCAGCATGTTGAATGGTTAAGCACTGGTCAATATGAATTTTACAGAGGCTAGTAGGAGGCATAGGAACACACGCCAGAGCATTATTAGCGTGCAAGAAGCACTTTCAGGGAGTACTACGAGGAAACGAAGTTGATTTTTTTGAGTGCTTTACCACTTACACAGCCAATATTTGCTATTTCAAGTAACTACATGTACCAGAACATTTTACAGCCCAACACTAACTAGACTTCAATTTATACTATATTAGGGGCTAAATGTAGCAAGAACACTGATTGTACATATTTTTGAGAATCCAACTATATCAGGATTTTTTCTATGTAAGTATATTTTTATTGATTACTAACTTTAACAGACCAATCAGGAAGACAACAAAATTCACTAAACTTAGTACTATAGTGTAGGTGACTGCATGAAAAGTAGAAATTATAACATCCACAAGATTTCGCTTTTTTTTGCTTTTGTGACTAATCGTGACGCGGAGGATGAATGGATGGCCAAAAATCTTAAGGACTGGATGTATTTTACCACTACAGACGCCTATGTAGAAACACTAGAGTACTGTTAGCTTTCAAAATTGAGGATATACTGTACTGTTTCTTAAATATTTTGTACTTGGCACGTTACAGTTATATCCATTTCAGGACAAATATTGCTAAAACTCTCAAATTTACTGGTACAAGTTGATATTTCTGCTATCAGAGGAATTAACAACCCTATTTTACAAACAAATGGTATTGTTTACACTTTATTTACTTCAATCTGAGACTAATATTTTACAGTAATTGAATCATTCAGCCCTAGTCAATACTTTACTGCATCAGAAAGTTTGTTATTAATCTAATAAGTATGCTATTTTGGGATATTCTAATGCAAACGTTGTTTAATTCACTGGTTATAATGCAAACTTTTGCACAAATTCGATATATTCACTACCTTCAAACCAAACAATTGTACTTATTTAGCGCATTTCATTTATATTTCTTGTAATTAACTTATGTTTCTTATAATTAACAAACTAAACTAATTACTTTGGCATGTTAAAAACCTTATTTTTTACTATTTCCTATTCTATCAGGTTCTATATTGCTGTTTTTATCAATTATGTAAGACCACACTCTGGTAAATGCCTATATATTCTCTTTTATACACACGCACGCACGCTACACACACACACACACACACATTTACACACTTATACGAACATACATCTGACGTTTTTCAATATTTTGCTATGAAGTTTGCATCCACGCTATTCAAACAAGGGCAGGCAATGTAGTATTTATGAGTATTAGTAATCCCAAAGTGGTGTTTTTGGTGTCCAAGTTCAGATGAGAGTCTGCTATGTGCCTTTTGCAGGGGATTGCATGTGAAGTGTATGCATATTGAGCATTATTGAGTGTGTAGGCTTCCAAGTTTTGCTGTTATTTTCCTATAATTCTGCGAGACTGTAGAGAGTTCTCCCTTTTCAACCAGTTTTCTTTCATTGATTGGATACTTTTTGGGAACTTAGCAGTTTTTTATGTTATGAAGCAGATTGTTGTAGAATATTTTGCATGGTCTTTTGTGATATTGAGTGCCTGCTGTAACGGAAGTAAGTATCTTTCCTTCTTGTGTTGATGTTCTCGTGTAGGTTTCCTATTTTCGGTCAAGTTGCAGTAGGGAACTTAACAGTTTTTTATGTTATGAAGCAGATTGTTGTAGAATATTTTGCATGGTCTTTTGTGATATTGAGTGGGTGCTGTAATGGTAGTAAGTATCTTTCCTTTTTGTGTTGATGTTCTTGTGTAGGTTTCCTATTTTCTGTCAAGTTGCAGTACTTAGAATAATCGCTATTGTCTTATTGATCTACGAAGCTCCTTTGAATAATCATTTGCATGTGACCCTATACTCCACGCTGTACTTTGTTCTGGGAGCTATCTTTTGAAGCCTTGGCATTCTGCTAGTACAGCATTATTATCGTAGAGGTAAATTAGTTCGTGAAAATATGTATTTTTCTGATTAACTATAATCGCTTAGTTGTTCTAGCAGGTATAAGTAGTTACTGCTGATGTTGTTAATTTTCTATTCGCAGGGGCTGTGTATGATGTGGCGTATTTGTGTTGGCTGTCCCTTTTATTCCTATGTTGTTGAGTTTCTCCATAAGCATGTCCTGTTTTACTCTATTCTAGGCCTTGTTGCTGCTAGATATCTGAGGTATGTTGCTGGTTCATATCTGAGCTAGCTTGTTTGACTATCTATTATTTTTGCTATGGCTGTGGCTATTGATGTCCCTTTCTGAATTCCATGTTGGTTTCTGTTTATCCTTGTTGCTGCTTGTTATCTGAGTTAGGTTGTTTGACTTCAGGACTATCCTTTTTTAACTTTATTGTTGATTGCTGTTTTGTTTATTTCCTTATTTGTTTTTATTTGTTTACTGAATCTATTTGTTTTGTGTCTTGTAATATTATTTACTATAGTAACAAAATTATTTTCCTTCCATCCCACATTTATTATTCTGAGCAACAGAACTTCTCCTTCTTTCCCATATATTTGATTATTTCTGGTGTAAAAGTACAATTTTTCAAAGTGAATGTTTTAAAAGTACAATTTTTACAAAGTTAATGTTTAAAAGTACAATTTTTTCAAAGTTAATGTTTTAAAAGTACAATTTTTTCAAAGTTAATAATTTAAAAGTACAATTTTTTCAAAGTGAATGTTTTAAAAGTACAATTTTTACAAAGTTAATGTTTTAAAAATACTATTCTTTCAAAGTTAATAATTTAAGAGTACAATTCTTCTGCTATTTGAACTTTTGTACAATTTTGTTATTGTTGTTAAAATAAATATGTTAGTTGATATAAAATTACAGTAAATTTTCATGAATTTATATATTAAATTTCAAAATAGTGTTACTTGCTAAAGATAGCGGACAAAATAAATTAAACTTTGACAAATACTGAACAAGAAATATACAAGTATGTTGATAAATATCAATTTTTAAAAATAATTTTGTTACTATAGTAAATAATATTACAAGACACAAAACAAATAGATTCAGTAAACAAATAAAAACTAATAAGGAAATAAACAAAACAGCAATCAACAATAAAGTTAAAAAAGGATAGTCCTGAAGTCAAACAACCTAACTCAGATAACAAGCAGCAACAAGGATAAACAGAAACCAACATGGAATTCAGAAAGGGACATCAATAGCCACAGCCATAGCAAAAATAATAGATAGTCAAACAAGCTAGCTCAGATATGAACCAGCAACATACCTCAGATATCTAGCAGCAACAAGGCCTAGAATAGAGTAAAACAGGACATGCTTATGGAGAAACTCAACAACATAGGAATAAAAGGGACAGCCAACACAAATACGCCACATCATACATAGCCCCTGCGAATAGAAAATTAACAACATCAGCAGTAACTACTTATACCTGCTAGAACAACTAAGCGATTATAGTTAATCAGAAAAATACATATTTTCACGAACTAATTTACCTCTACGATAATAATGCTGTACTAGCAGAATGCCAAGGCTTCAAAAGATAGCTCCCAGAACAAAGTACAGCGTGGAGTATAGGGTCACATGCAAATGATTATTCAAAGGAGCTTCGTAGATCAATAAGACAATAGCGATTATTCTAAGTACTGCAACTTGACAGAAAATAGGAAACCTACACAAGAACATCAACACAAAAAGGAAAGATACTTACTACCATTACAGCACCCACTCAATATCACAAAAGACCATGCAAAATATTCTACAACAATCTGCTTCATAACATAAAAAACTGTTAAGTTCCCTACTGCAACTTGACCGAAAATAGGAAACCTACACGAGAACATCAACACAAGAAGGAAAGATACTTACTTCCGTTACAGCAGGCACTCAATATCACAAAAGACCATGCAAAATATTCTACAACAATCTGCTTCATAACATAAAAAACTGCTAAGTTCCCAAAAAGTATCCAATCAATGAAAGAAAACTGGTTGAAAAGGGAGAACTCTCTACAGTCTCGCAGAATTATAGGAAAATAACAGCAAAACTTGGAAGCCTACACACTCAATAATGCTCAATATGCATACACTTCACATGCAATCCCCTGCAAAAGGCACATAGCAGACTCTCATCTGAACTTGGACACCAAAAACACCACTTTGGGATTACTAATACTCATAAATACTACATTGCCTGCCCTTGTTTGAATAGCGTGGATGCAAACTTCATAGCAAAATATTGAAAAACGTCAGATGTATGTTCGTATAAGTGTGTAAATGTGTGTGTGTGTGTGTGTGTGTAGCGTGCGTGCGTGTGTATAAAAGAGAATATATAGGCATTTACCAGAGTGTGGTCTTACATAATTGATAAAAACAGCAATATAGAACCTGATAGAATAGGAAATAGTAAAAAATAAGGTTTTTAACATGCCAAAGTAATTAGTTTAGTTTGTTAATTATAAGAAACATAAGTTAATTACAAGAAATATAAATGAAATGCGCTAAATAAGTACAATTGTTTGGTTTGAAGGTAGTGAATATATCGAATTTGTGCAAAAGTTTGCATTATAACCAGTGAATTAAACAACGTTTGCATTAGAATATCCCAAAATAGCATACTTATTAGATTAATAACAAACTTTCTGATGCAGTAAAGTATTGACTAGGGCTGAATGATTCAATTACTGTAAAATATTAGTCTCAGATTGAAGTAAATAAAGTGTAAACAATACCATTTGTTTGTAAAATAGGGTTGTTAATTCCTCTGATAGCAGAAATATCAACTTGTACCAGTAAATTTGAGAGTTTTAGCAATATTTGTCCTGAAATGGATATAACTGTAACGTGCCAAGTACAAAATATTTAAGAAACAGTACAGTATATCCTCAATTTTGAAAGCTAACAGTACTCTAGTGTTTCTACATAGGCGTCTGTAGTGGTAAAATACATCCAGTCCTTAAGATTTTTGGCCATCCATTCATCCTCCGCGTCACGATTAGTCACAAAAGCAAAAAAAGCGAAATCTTGTGGATGTTATAATTTCTACTTTTCATGCAATCACCTACACTATAGTACTAAGTTTAGTGAATTTTGTTGTCTTCCTGATTGGTCTGTTAAAGTTAGTAATCAATAAAAATATACTTACATAGAAAAAATCCTGATATAGTTGGATTCTCAAAAATATGTACAATCAGTGTTCTTGCTACATTTAGCCCCTAATATAGTATAAATTGAAGTCTAGTTAGTGTTGGGCTGTAAAATGTTCTGGTACATGTAGTTACTTGAAATAGCAAATATTGGCTGTGTAAGTGGTAAAGCACTCAAAAAAATCAACTTCGTTTCCTCGTAGTACTCCCTGAAAGTGCTTCTTGCACGCTAATAATGCTCTGGCGTGTGTTCCTATGCCTCCTACTAGCCTCTGTAAAATTCATATTGACCAGTGCTTAACCATTCAACATGCTGCAGAGCGTAAGCTTTAAGCTTCAGTCAGTGGAAATTTAGTTCTCAGGGACATATAGTGATTGTAGAATAAAAAAAGAAGCCTCAAATAATAAAGCATAACAGATACAAATAACCCCTGGTGTTAATCAAACACTCAAAAATTCAATAGTACTTGAAACGTACCCCGAATAAAAGACTATAAGGGTAAATAGCATGGTAAGAAAAGTTTGGCAGGTGGACTTAAGAGCCACGTAGTCATCTGCTAACATCGACTTGTCCTGTGATTAGTCATTATATTGTTAAATTGATATATTTGAGGGATGAAAGAAACAATATTAATAAACATGCAGTTATAGTACTCTTGGTAAAGGGGTTTCAGTGCCTAGAGACATAATAATTTTAGTTACAGTAAAAGTTTGGCCTCTTATAAGTGCAAAAAGTACAAATATTAAACATTTCATACAGTTTATCTAGAAAGCAAAAGCAAAAATACAATAACTGCGCAACATACTTAAAAAAAAAAGCAAGCCGTGATATTCTAGTGGGCCATAATAAGACTAAAATATACTCGAAAATACTCTGACATAAGGTTGACGGCTATCTGAGATCAAAATTTTCAAGCTTTCTTTCATGCATAAAGTGGCTCTAGGAATCACTAAGCCTCAATAAAAATGGAAACATGCAGTAAAAGCCCTTGGAGAGTTGTGGTGATCACATCATATGAAAAACATGCAAGAACAAGAATATATGGAACCCTACTCATATATTTAGGAAACTTTACCTACCCTAACAGTAAGAAAATACCTAGGAAACTCTAAAATAAGCAAACTTTCCTACGAAGCAAACCAAAAATAGCGTAGTGGAAGTCAATAAACCCTAACAACAACAACAAGATTCAACAACTACATCAAAACAAAAACAACAACAATAATAATAATACTAATAATAATAGTAATAATAAAGTTTGTGGGTACAGTTTTACTTAAAAGTACTTCTTCCTTAGTGATTAGAGAAATTTTTTAAATAAAGAACAAAACTCAAAGTTAAGAATTAATAAATATAAGATACAAAAGGCCATAAATAGAAAAATTAATAAAAGAAGTTGAAAAAATTATCTTTGCAAGTCTAAACTGGAATAAACACTCCTGCCAGAATAGATGAAATTGTGATATTAGAGTAAAAATGGAAATAAACTTTTAAAATAACAAGTTAAAAGTTGAAAAATGTCTTTGTGAGTCCAAAATTTAATAAAAAATGTTGCCTGAATAGAAGAAATTGTGATATTAGAGTAAAAAAATGGAAATAAACTTTTAAAATATCAAGTTAAAAGTTGAAAAATGTCTCTGTGAGTCCAAAATTTAATAAAAAATGTTGCCTGAATAGAAGAAATTGTGATAATAGAGTAAAAAATAAACCTAAATTTCAGCTAAAGTTGAAGAAACACAGTTTGTGTGTCTAAATTGCCATGCGAACTCTTGCTTGAATCGTTCAAATAGCGTTTTCTGAGTAAAAATACACAAAAAATGCGAAATATTGTCCCTAACAGTAAAAACATCTGGTCAATTTTACGTGAATCCTGATGTATATAAGGCAATAATCAAATGGTCCGTGGTTCGCAACCCCGAAATAAGGGCAAATAGTGGCTGGCATCCACTTTAACTTGTAGATACTGGAACTGAATGTTCTTAGTTCAGCCAAATTCCTTACGGTTTTGGTCAAATAGTCTTTGCAATGTTACGAAAGGCGGCAGAAATACCGCGTAGATTACTTCCACCAAATAAAATTGGAACCTCAAAGAAAATCAATACTCGTGTGTAAAAATTTGGCGACACTTGCCTTCCATTCAACTTCGGAAGAAGACCAAGCGAAGGGGACCGTAACAATGGCGACCCTTTCTTCCCCACGCGTATCCATGAACGCGCGCGGTTTGGGGGTGCCGATGAATGCAACCACATAACAGGTTCTTCCGTAACAGGTTAATATTATTAACATGGATTCCGCTCGCATACTTCGTTTGCATATAGGATACATCGTTCAATTTCTTCGCCTTTAAAGCGAACATGTGTTATAATATCTTCTACCTCCGATCGAACGCGTCGACACCGGTTGAATTCGGGTAAATCCGGATCCTTAATTATACCAAATATGACTCACCACCGACGCCAAAATGGCCGGACGTTACGCCTTAGAATAGGCCGAAAATGTGTTTTGTACATTAATGGAAAAACCATTAATTCCAAGTTCCCACGTGTGCATAAAGCACCCCTGACTCATATCCGGCAGAAACGCATATATAATATACAACAATAGTGTTAGAATAGTCCGAAAACGAACTCCACAATAGTCTCTTTTGTACCTTAATGGAAAAACCATTAATTCCAAACTCCAACGTCTGTATAAATCATTTGTGACTCATATCCGGCAGAAACGCATATATAATATACAACAAAAGGTTAGCTTAGGTCAAAAACGGAATACATAATAGTATCTTTTGTGCACTAATGGAAAACCATTAATTTCAAACTCACACGTGTGCATGAGTCATCGATGACTCATCTCCTCCTCCACCCCCGACACGTGTCGCCACGTGGCGCTAGATTAATTAACAATAGCGTCACCCCTCAAAATGAATAAAAAAGCCATTAATGTCAATTAAAGGGTCTATTGTTTGGTCAGAACTGATTCCAATTCTACTCTGGATTACTTTATGGTGGCACATAAAGGACAAAGTGTATCGCACCAAACCACACTCCCTGAATGATCTACAGAATCGCATTCTGGACGAAACAACAGGACTTTCTCGGGATATGCTACAACGTGCACTTTGCAGTTTTTACGATCGGTTGACATAGTATTGTCAGACAGTCGACGGGAAGCAGTGTGAGCACTTGCTTTGAGGCATTCTGTAAATCAATGTCATGTTTTCTTGTTCACGCTCTCTGTAATTTGCCGTGTACAGTTACCCACAAGAATACAGTAAACAGTTCTTTCATTCAAATCTCATTTTTTGCAGTCTAACGTAGTACACCCTATCTCTTCCACGAATGGCGATAGGTCCAAAATGAGTTCGGATTATCATTTGTGGGACCATTCTAGCCTAAATTGATGTGTCATACATACCCCTTTCCATTTGAAAATATTGTGTGATATCCAATATGGCGGAATCCAATATGGCTGTCATGATGGCCACACCCCCATTCATTGCAGTTTTGCAGTTTCCGCACCAACACCCACTTGCAACATGTGATTTTCCTCCGTCCACGGGTCTCGTTATTACTGACCTGTCCCGATACTTTTGACTAACCCTGTATATATGAAGGTAAATAACAACGGGGAAAAAGCTGTTTTTTTTAAAATCTTAGGTACACGTTAGACAAGACAAGTATTGTGATGTCTTGACTAACTTTTCTTCCCTCAGACACTCCCCAAATCGTAACATGCTTGCAGATAAGGCTCATAATTTGTAGTTAGGGAATGGCACGGCCTTGGGAAAGTTGTTCGCAAAAGTTTCGTGCGCACATGCCAGCTAAATGAGAAAGTTGAGCAATAAATTTTCGTGAATGGAAGAGCTATTTATTCTTCTTAAGTATTACATAATATCTGCAGATTGGGCTTTAAAATACATGACGAAGATAGTCAAGCAATTGTTAAGAGGATTTTTGAACTACCGGTACTACTTACAAATACGTATATTAATCGCGCGATACTATCTTGGTCGTTTAGTAGGGTTTACACATGGAGTGTTAGATGTGCTACTTACATGTTACTTAGGTTTTTCTGGCAACTGCATATTCTTAGAATTTTCATGTTTCTGTGGCCGAAAGCATTGATCGGTCAACCCACGATTTCGCTACCGAAGGTTCCGGATTCGAGTTCCGGCCTAGGCACGAATGTTTCTTTGTGTCACTTCATGCACCACCTTTCATCCTGACGTTGCAATTAACCTTCATAGGAAGAAAAGTAACATAAAATCACAATATATTTCGACTTTTCATTAGAACAATTTAATTAGATGTAATAACAACTTCCTATCTTCTAACGTTGCAGAAGTCTGAATGTATTCAATGCTTAAGTGTAAATCTGAGGGGAGCGAGGTCACGTTTATTTAAGAATACAGGTCACAAGGTTACATCTAGTTAATAGCAAACCGACGAAAGTCAAGGCCTTTATTAATCGGATTTGGCCGTATGCCAGTCAGGCGGTTACGGTTGAATGTTGCAAACTGGCACACTCCACGTAATCCACTCAAATTGAATCAACTTGTTGCAATGCGAAAGAGCTTTAGTAATAAGGAGTTATGTATTAATTCTACCAATAGATGTCACATCTTGCATTCTAAGCAGGGCACTAACAAGCGACAGAAGGTCTGCACTGGAATTGGATTAAGAAACTCTGCGTCCCACAGCGACAGTTCATCATTTTCGTCTGTAATGTAGATAGCGAGAGTAGGTTTTCATTATATGCATGTCAGTAAGATAACTTCGAAGAACAGGACATTGGAAGTACGTAATAAAGTTTACCTTCCACAGCGCGGGTGTGCGAGTAAAAAATTATAAAAAAAACTAATAGATGATCTAACGATATGAAACACACAGGCCTCCGTGGTGAAGTGAGCCATACACTCTAGGTCAGGCGTGGGTTTATCATTGTGTTTGTCCCAACATCCATTTCGTCCGTTCATTATTCATGCCCATCGTCGCGATTAACCCAGAGGTAGAAGAACGATGTAAAAATCTGAGGTGTTCGTAAAAAGGCACGTAAGTCACAAACTTCGATTTTCTGTTGCTATCATTTAAGTCGCACTGAATCAATTTTTTAAAAAAATATATAAGGATAATTTTATATTGGACATGTGCAAAAATTCTAAACAGTGATGATCAAACATGCATATCATATCTATAATGTTTGCTATTAAAATAATAAACATTAAAATAACTGTGCTCTAAAGTTTCGTTTGTTGACTTGAGTGCTTTTTCCCGAACAACCTAGAAATATCAAGATAGAAATAGATGGAGTACATGTATGTATTTTACAGGAATGCATAATTTAGTTGCTTGTGCTCTTTATAGACTGGGACAATTTTCGAAAATTCTGACTGTAGGAAGCATTTTTGAGGAAAAGCGGGCAAACAACATTTTCTGAATGTATTTAATGTGCTGATTACGAATATTTTGTTTGCCACTCTCGATTTTGGTCTTATATGCTTCAAATCGCTAAAAAACAAAATGGCGGCCATACGAAATGAGTTCCTATTAACTTTTGAAGGAGCAGAAACAAAATAGTGATCTTGGTGTCAAACATTATGTTTTTGGGTATGCTGAATCCAAATATTATGTTTTCTAATCTGAAATTTTAAGCTATGTGCTCCAAATCGCTAAAAAACAAAATGGCGGCAATACGAAATGAGCTCCTATTAACTGTTGAAGGAGCAGAAACAAAATAGTGATCTTAATATCAAACATTATGTTTTGGTGTATGCTGAATCCAAATATTATGTTTTCTAATCTGAAATTTTAAGCTGTTTGTTCCAAATCGCTAAAAAACAAAATGGCGGCTTCGTGCATCCAATCAATGTTTCGTATCCATACTTTTGAACTAGGAATAAAACAGTGTTAACAGTAGGTTTTTAATACAGAAAAAAGTATAGAACATTGCTAAAGTAAAGATGATAAATAATAATATTATTCAAAGCATAAGACCATATTTAAATATTAACAGTACCAGTGTATGATAAATCCGCACCTTATCCTTATTCAGCCTTATTTTGCCTACAAAAATAGGATAACATTTTTCTAGTCGCTGATATTCATGCACTCCTTAGTGCCAGTATCTGCACATTTGCAAGCTGCAGTACATACAAGCTGGCCTTTCCTGCATGAACATGTAGCGGATATACAACCACCCAAACATCCACAGGTGACAATGTCGTAGCAGGGTTGTGGAGTTGGTGGCAGCGATTGAAGTTTTGGAACGAGCTATCCATCAACCATTTTCTATCCCAAGATAGTAGGTGGTGGTAACACAGATTTTGGTATGACCGACTGCCTCCACACCATGGCTTGATAGTGGGCCCGTTGTACATGTAACCGTAGAGCATCGGTAGTGGGGGGCAGTGCTTGTGGTGTTTTTTCTTTGCTGAACAGCTTTACTCTGGCTTCATCACAGCTGCTTGCCTCCGGTACACCATACAACTTGCATATGAACTTCTCTGCCTTGTGTGCTGTTTCTTGTTTCAATTCGTCAACACCAAGATTTAGTAGATCATTATTGTTAGTGTTAAATATTTTCCATGCTGTCTTCTTACTGATCCCAGCAATGTAGGATACTGGGTCGCATCCTGTTATGGCGTGGAATGGGATGAGAGTTTCGAAGACAGGATCCGTAAATGAAAGCTTCTGCCTGACTTCATGTACTGGAATGTATTTTTTTTCTTTTTATGTTCCTGCTCTCAACCACAATTTCGTACATCTAATCTTGTGAAATAACGCTACCAATTACACTAATACATCTGCATCTCGTGCTGAGACAACAATGTTATCAGCACCAGAATGAAGACAGTGAAGGACAATGCGCGTGTCCGCCTCTTCGTGGTTTGCCTGCAATCCTTCAATAGACAAATCACGATTGTTTGTTCGTACGTCATCCTCCTTGCAAAATCCACCGGAAACCACAAATATTTTGTCTTCAGGAGCATTGTTGATCAAATGATTAGAGAGAAAAAAGGCCAAATCTTTTTTATTCTCTGAGTTAGCAAGAAAGTCACTGAATTTGTTGGAGATTGGCACGGATCCATTTTCTATTACTCTCCTTACGAGTACTAAATTAGCATGTTTCAAGCGCCTATCCCATGTTCCAGCCTTGATTGAAGTTGCGTTATACCGATCAAAGGTGACATCAATCCTCTTAAAGCTTCTTCCCATAGAAACAACAAGGTTAAGAAATGCATCTGCCAGTTGACCAAAGTTTAAAAACTCCTGCAGGCTTTCCAAGTGCAACAACTAATGCTTGACCATCTATTATAAGGCATGACGCAGATGGAATTGATATATCAGGTGGACAAATTACATCCTTGGTCATCACATCAACAAGAGTGGCTTTGTTTCCTGTTCTCAGACTTCCGTTTGTGTTGGCAAGGGAGATTCATGGCACAAAATGAGATTTAGATCCACATTACGACCTGCCTCATAGGCAGTTAGGAGACGCTGGAGAATATTCCTGTCAGTTTTCAAAATTGTTTCCTTGGCACTTACTACCAATTTAACTTCATAGAGGGACTTAAAGGTCTTTGCATTTGACTTATGTAGAGGATCACTTAACTTGACTTGTGTGTGACTTTTACCAGGGGCCATCATCCTTTCCTTCACGAAAGTGTCTAGCTTTACCTGGCCCAGTGTTTCAGCTTTGAGGAGAGTATCTTGAATATCTCAAGTAGCTAAATCCTTTGTTAGTGACAATGTTCTTGAGGAACTGATGAGAAACATCTTAAGATAATGGCTCACAGGTGCAGGTCTTTTCAAATTTAGAAGTTGGTCCATGGTTCTGTGTTTCTATCATTCTGAAATAAAGTAAAAAAAGAAAAAAATATTATAGGTTTAGTCATTTTTGTGGTTCTTTTGTTTAAAAAAAAGGAAAAACTACAACAATTTTCAAAAATATCAGATTAGAAAACATAATATTTGGATTCAGCACACCCAAAAACATAATGTTTGACACCAAGATCACTATTTTCTTTCTGCTCCTTCAAAAGTTATTTGGAGCTCATTTCGTATGGCTGCCATTTTGTTTTTAGCGATTTGGAGCACATAGCTTAAAATTTCAGATTAGAAAACATAATATTTGGATTCAGCATACCCAGAAACATAATATTTGACACCAAGTTCACTATTTTCTTTCTGGTCCTTCAAAAGTTATTTGGAGCTCATTTCGTATGGCCGCCATTTTGTTTTTTAGCGATTTGAAGCACATAACATCAAAATCGAGAGTGGCAAACAAAATATTCGTAATCAGCACATTAAATACATTCAGAAAATGTTGTTTGCCCGCTTTTCCTCAAAAATGCTTCCTACACTTATACAGCCACATTTCTGAGAATTTGCACGAGGCTATTATTCTTAAATCCATTCAAAATCTAATTCACACTAGTCCTGGGCGTGTTTATGGTGCAGGGAATACGCGTGTCTCCGACGGGATAAATTAGAAACGACCCTGCGCTCCTTAGTATGCAATCCAAAGTATGTCGTAAGATTAACTTTGCACTGCTCCGGTAGTCATCTGCAGGAAATACACACTGCATTTTAAATTACACAAGGTGATGTGTTTTAACTATCGAAAAATTCAATTCTTAAAGGTTTGTCTTTTTATTAGCTGAGACTTATTTTTATGAAAACAATTAGTTCTTAGTGAAATTGAATAAAATATGGTGTCACGGATGTTACGCAATTTGTGAACTCATTTTGAAGCTTTCTTTGAGAAGTGAATAACTCAGGACCTTGAACAAAACGGGTGCTTGTTTGTTACCTCTTATGCGTATGTATTCAGAAATGCCAATTGTTTTTTAAATTGTAATGAAAAAGTTTGATAGTATTTTTTTTACGAGGATTACAACGTTTCTTATCACGGGCGTTACATTGACCTCTCTCTTAACATTTTACCTTCATAATTCCAAGTAAGGTACGGAGGCTTAATACTTTATAACAAAAAATAATCATAAGGATCGTTCAAACCAAGAACAGACATTTAATGTAATTGATACATTAGGCATAAGTAAACAGCCTTTCACTTACCAATAAAGAACTAAGGGCCGGTTTTTCAATGTTCAGTTAAGGTTCATGTTAGCACGTAACTGGAAGTTAGTGAAAATTTCAGTTTTTCAGTGTACAGTTAGCTCGTAACTGGAAATCTGGTGGCGATTATCTTTACTGGTACTTCTGCTTGCAGTTACCAGCCTAACCACAGAAGATAATTTTATATGTAAATATTGTATATTTGACTGCATGCTTTGTACCTCTCTATGCATGTTGTTGAGCAAAAAAAACAACATGTTAATAGTAAGCATGCTTTCTAAACTTCTAAAAATATGAAGGTACGAGTGAAACTAATTTTAAAACTTACTGTAATATTTCTCCGAGAAGATCATTCAACAATAAAACGTGAATTGAAGGCAACATACGTAATAAATAATTGACAAGAAAAAAAATATCCGTGACCAGGACTCGAACTCGTATTACAAAACACAAGACTCTCCGAAAGATGGTGCCGCTAACCACTGCACCAAATTACTGTTTGGACATTGTCCCGCCTGGTAGACCAGATATTCTGGCCACAAATTCTCTAACACAACCTTGCCAAGTGAATTCTAGCAACTACGCTGCTTAATTTCCATATTTGCATGGACGTTGGTAAGCTCTGCCAAACAAAACAAGTATTTTTCTGTACCAAGTATTTTTCTGAATCATATCTTGTTTAATCTGACAGTGAAGTTGCGAGTGTGGAACTTCGATAGCTGAATGAGGCACCCATGTTGCTTCGGAACTTCCAGTTAGGCTGGTAACTGCAAGAAGAAGTACCAGTAAAGATAATCGCCACCAGATTTCCAGTTACGAGCTAACTGTACATTGAAAAACTGAAATTTTCACTAACTTCCAGTTATGTGCTAACATGAACCTTAACTGAACATTGAAAACCCGGCCCTTAGTATGTTATTTCCTTACAGAATAACTATTAAACATTAATTTTATTTTGAAATTCGAATACCACTTTGCTTCCAATGTTTTGATTTTCGGAGTGGGAAAAACGGCCTTGCACAAAAACATCGGTCCGACTAACAGCATCGTATTTATCAACTACTTGAGTTTTGCTTTAACTTCGCCCGACCCTGTGGCCGAGTGGTTAGTACATCGCGCTGAGACGCCAAGGGTCCCGGGTTTGAATCCCGGTCGGGTTTGGTTGTTTGTGAATGTCCATTCATCAATTTCATAATTTCATCACTCATCACTCATCCCCATCTTCGCAAATTAGCCAAGAGGCACAAAACGCGAAGTAAAATAAACTAAATCAAATCAAATCAATTTGCTTTAACTTCACCAGTGATTGTAACTTTTACATATGAACCCGGAAGAATGATTTGTGAGCGTCATTCCAGTTTCTGAAGTACATAGAATATTTTTGCTCACCCGTCTCAAGAGTTGGTTCATAATCAAGATCTGTGCAGTAAGTCAAGCTTTTCTAACAGATGAAAAGTAACATCCGTTACACCTATTTTCCAGAAACTATCATTTCAAATGATGTTTAAATACGGTGAAAGATTAGCATACAAGAAACCCGTCAACACTAGTGATTTCATTTGAAGACAATAAAGACAATCATTTCTTCATAGAACAATGCTTTGGTATTCTACTAATAATAATTGGCTTATATTTACTTGCACTATATTGCCAACATTGACCCGACACCCCCTGAACTGTAAGGAGAATTGCCCATTCATCAGAATACGTCATGAGCCACTAGAATTACTCTTGAAGGATACTGAGTGCGCTGTAGACGCGTATACATTCTTCTCCGTCCCGTGCACCCTTTCGGGCCACCTCCTTCACTTCCTAATGTTTTGTATGTGGTCCCTAGTTCCTAATATTAAACCAGGGTGTAATTGGAAAACTTACTCTTAGATGGTGTGTGCTTATTTTCGAGCTTAAGAATAATAAAAATATAAAACATAATAGTAGAGTACAGTATAATAAAATATTATGATTACATATAAGATTACATCTAAGATAATAAAATAAATATAATACGTAGAATCCAAGAAATTTGGAATATGAAGTATATAAGTATGAGATATATAATATAATATTTAGGATAAATAATAATTTGGGAGTAGAATACACGAAATTAGAATAGTTAGTACCAGTACTATGTGTTGAGCGAATACTGTTTGGTTATCAGGTATTCTATGCTTTGGAGGAATCTTTAAGGTTACTTACTCGTAAATTATATTTGGGTTCTGTAATGTTGAAATCTAATGGAATCCTTAGATTACAATGTTATTGAGTCCTACTCTAATGATGGTTTCTAATTTAAATTTTTAACTGCTATTTTCTAAACCTGGTTTGATATACCTGCTATTAGTTAGTACTTTTGAAAGTAGCTCGTTTCTACGCATACCGCCAGTACTCGTATCATCCGGAGGTTTTGGCACTGGAATTCTATGGAAGAGATGTAGACAAAACAGCACCACCAAGCTGTTCGCCATTTTGCGGGAGGAATGGAAATGACTACCGGCCGACATTTATTGCAATCTTCATAGAAGGGTAGAGGTTGTGATAGCGGCGAATGACGGACTTAGTCCGTACTGACACCAGACCAGCCTCCAGGTAAACACATTCCTACGGGTGTCCGGTTATTATTGGCAATATGGGGTACATAAATATTTAGAATACACTGCGAGCTCTCTCAACACAAAACCTCTATTCATAGATCTCTAAAGCCAGAGCCATCTGCTGCTGCTTTGAAAAAATCAGGCTGCCAATCTTTGTATTGGAAACATACATCTACGACTTATCTGAAGCATGAAACTGTCGTGCATCACAAAATTCATAAATTATTTTTCTTCAAAAAAGTTCCGCGATTCAAGAAATTTGGGAGTTTTTTCCTGCTTAGTTCAGTGAAAGTAGTTTATCATTTTTTTAAAAGTAAATATTTATCAATTCCCCCCTTTCAAGCTGAAGTTGCTCATTCACACCCTTTGGTATAAGGAAGAAAAGTAGAGTAAATTGTCAGGTTAGCAGAAAGAAAATCGTAACTATGTGTAATTAACTCACCAACTGTAATAAATTTGGATTTGTGGTTTACGTGCAAGCGAGCCTACTGAATATGAAACCAGCGCTAATCTCATATTTCATTCCACCGTTTGTTGAGTATGATGAAGCCGTGTGAATAAATATTGCATAACTTTGCACTCAGATTCGTGCCTGTGTCAATTTGTACCTCATTTCCACCCGGATGTGCGATTAGGAAAAGCGTAACACGAAGAGTGTTATTACACTTTTATATTTTTGTTCAGATTTACGACGATTGTAGTTGAGTATTACGAAACATAGCCTATTTATGTGTAACATCGATTTCACATCATCGTAATTGGAAAGTTGAGTTTATTGAAGCAGAGAGAGAGTTGAATGATTGCTATCGAATAGGACCTCCCGTATAGCGTAGTGGCCAACGCAGCCGTTTTTTAATATTCGATGTGCGGGTTCGATTCCTGGCACATTGCTCATGGTTCAGATCCAACTAAACTGTAGGTCCAGTCCAGATTAGCCTGTTTGAGCATAAACTGGACTTGGAAAACAAAGAGTTATTGAAACACACAATGAAGTTAATTTGCCTTACACTGTTAGCATTTTTCTAGCTTTTCTAGTTCCACAAGTACATTAGTAACTCTTACAGACAGAGACGTAATCCAGATTAAATACGTACGATTCAGTCTGTTTTTATTCGTAGAACCTTGTTTCCAACCAAATTTTATCTTCTCTTGCCTAGGAATTCCTGATACTGTGACACTGACGAATGAGTGAGCAGTCGGTACTTAAGCTTTCTTTTTAGGTTCTGTGATTAAACCCTTAACTCTCACAGCATTATAAGTGTTTATTCATATCAATATTTGCACGAGGTAAGCACAGTCAGAAATGAAAACACTTAACTGAATAATGTGGAATGCGTTTCTGGCAGTGGCGGCGATTGGGTTCCAAAACCGCGGGGCAAGGTGCCAGAAATGGGGGGGCCAAAGACAGTATATTTCCCTTTGTGTATAAGGTGTAGCATAGTGCGGAGTTGCCCCCCCCCTAATCGCCGCCACTGGTTTCTGGGTATCTTTAGAACGAATTTCGCAACTAAGATTCTTTTTGCGTCTAGCTTTCTCTTCTGGCGATCTTCCAATTCTGATTTCTTCCCCGTCTTTCGTTCAGTGGCTTCTTAGGATCTACATATTTTAATATTAATAGGAGATGGAAGTTATAATTTCTTTCCCTTCATGATATGGCACTGTGAATCAGAAAGAAAATTCATTTTGTTTCTACTGCAGCTGATCTTTATTTTCGAGGGAATATAGTGAAACTTAAATGGAAGTAAATGTTAAAGTCTCATTTGGGGCATCTACGTTCACAAGGAGATTTTAACCTAAGCGAGGAAGTTTGAACGCAGTATTTATATTGAAACTACACGAAGCCATTTCCGATTTCTCTGATAAATTAGGCGATATTGTATTTGGTGGATTATTTTGGATTAGCGTATATATACATACTTTAATATTAAGAGATGGAAGTTATAATTTCTTTCCCTTCATGATATGGCACATTGTATTTTACTATATTCTTCAACAATCTATACGATATCATGTGCTGCTCGGTGGCAGAGCACGTTTAATGGTTGACTTGGATCTCCCCACCAAATTTTCCGGGTTCGAATTCCGACCTGACATGGTTGTTTTTTATGGGTCTCCCTTCATCATTTTCATCTATTCATCACTTATTTTCATTGTCGAGATTAGTCAAAAGTGCCATAAGAAATAAATAACAAAAATGCAAATATATTCATCATACTTCCGTAATCCTTACTCTATTATGGGTTTTCGGTTTTCTGCCAGAAATCTTTTGCACATGTCTTAACGAA
This sequence comes from Lepisma saccharinum, assembly GCF_977018435.1. Lineage (NCBI taxonomy): Eukaryota > Metazoa > Arthropoda > Insecta > Zygentoma > Lepismatidae > Lepisma > Lepisma saccharinum. The sequence continues at coordinate 187,830 of NW_028143191.1, forward strand.
TTTTCTTCTTTGGGTTAATAAACTTGCTTTCACATGATTTCTCGTACGACGATTTAATTATCTCCCACTTTCATCTAGAGACCAACATTTTTATGATTTTTTTTTCTTTTCTCTTACATTAGCTACATCCATCCCATCCAAGTGATATACATTTAATAATTTTATAACGCAATATTTTAGGGATTGGTTCCCTTTGACACCGGGACTTGTTATGCCAACCGCTTGACTTGTTAAAATAAACGCAATCAATACATTTGTGAAGAAGTGAGAAGAGGGATACATATGCAAACCCCTTTCTGTCTGACGCAGATACAATAATACTGAAGTCATGCCGATGCATCGATCGCAGCTTTCGTGTTGGCGTGAATAATTGTAACCTTACTTCCGTGAATTTAGATATTGACCGACGAGTCGGGATATTAACATTGTTACAGTAACATTTTGTTTCTCCTCACCAATAATGCATTCTGCAATCTGGTCCATGACGTCTCTTACTTGCCTTTCTAGAATTATCCAGATTTCAACATTTCCTAGCTATAGCTCACTACGGGATTCTTTCATTGAGCTACTTATCAAAAGCGCATCTCTTGTCTTTTCTGAATTTTCAGACTCGCAATCAACGTCACTTGTTGAATGATTTGTATTATCTATACTACATTATTTGTTGTAAAATCATCCAAAATTCACTCATTCGGGAATTCCTATACTACATTGTCTGATGTAAAATCTTCTGAAATTCACTCATTCAGGAATTCCTATATTACATTGTCTGTTGTAAAATCTTCTGAAATTCACTCATTCAGGAATTGCACTTTCGAATGCCTATACACACAATATTAAACACAAATATCTTTACACAGACAAACCTAGACTGGGAATTTAAGAAAAAATCTTGTTTCTACAGATTTCCACCAATGTAGTGACTTCCCTTCAAGTGTTGATATAATTTATTCAAATTTTGCCTTTCGGTGATAAATCTGAATAAATGCTTCCAAATAACTCATTTTTATTCTTTATTTTTTTGTCTGTTATTTTGTTTTTTTCTTCAAGATTTCAGAGTAAAATGGCCACTATGCGTTGAATCTGAAATTTCCTTATAAATAAATATTACTTTATGGCTAAGAAATTATGCAGAACAAATTCTGCGAACGTCTTTGTGTTTACTCTTTTCCAACCTTTTTTCTATTTTTGTTCATTCGCCCGCCATCCCCTCCCCTTGCCTCGACGACGGGGCAAAGTATGTTGTTGACCCACTTAACTCCATGGAATGATATATGCAGTGTTTCCTTTCCGCCCCACGACACTTCTTTTATCTTTGGAGAAAGCATTACCAACAAAACCAGAATGTTTACGGCGGTCAGTAGATACAAATTATTTGCTTAGCGAGATACCCAACGGAAATTAACGGTAACGTATTGCTGACGTGTGTGTATTTGAACGGAAGGAGCTGCCGCGAACGGATTGGTAAATGTTTCTACGAGACTATCCTGTCGTTTCGTGCGCACTGCAGCGTACAGTAGTTCTTTGAACATTAGCGTAAAACATGGGTTTATTCAAACGTCTCAAGAAGAAGTTCAGAAATGATAGCCTGCGGAGAGTGTGTAAGGACTCACCAAGATTGGTATGTATATGAATTATATACAGTCTCCGTCGACTCCCGTGGTGTAGTGATTAGCACAGCGCAAGACGAAAGGGTTCCCTGATTCGAATTTCGACACGGGAATGTGTGTCCTTTGTGAGTGTCTTTTCAGGAGTTTCATCACATCCTCATCTTCGCTAGCACACCGCGCTACGACGCCAGGGGTCCCGAAATTCGAATCCCGGCCTAGGCATGAATGTTTGAGAGTGTCCATTCATCAATTTCATCATATCATCACTCATCCCAATCTTCGCAAATTAGCCAAAAGTGGCACAAAGAAGCGAAGTAAAATATATCAAATCAATCAATCATCTTCGCGATTAGCCAAAGTGACAGAAGAGCGAAGTAAAATAAATCAAACCAAACCATATCATGTACAGTATCCACTGCCTATCCTCCAGTGGAGTTAAATAATCGGAAGTTTAGCTTTCAGACTTAGTTCAACAGGGGGCTTGCCTATAATATTGTCAAATTCCTGTTTTTGCGCAAAGCATTTTTAATTTCATTGCGGTATATCTTACCAGTTTCGTGGAATAAATTCATGTAGAATTTTGGCTCTTTTTAATGTTCACCTTATGTTGTGTTTAGTAATTGTTTTTTTTTTTTTTTAAGTATTTGTGTATTTTAGTTTCTAAGTAGTTTTTTTAAAATGTATTTTAGCTCATGATCATTTTGGAGGCTTTCATTGCATATGAATACATACTGTAGGTATACGGTTTTGTAATAACACGTATAGTCGTATAATCGCCTTGTACTCAAAGGGTGTCGGGTTCGATTTCCGGTGGAGGCACTACACGGTGGCTCGAATTCCACTTTAAGTTTAAGTTCAGCCCACCTGGTTAACATATCTGGAGATGCAGTAGATCAGAAGCAAATTCTCCCAAATCTCTATTTCGTACAAGTGTGGAGTGGAGAAATGTGTCCATCACAAGATTTTGAAGGGAAAAATAATCGAGAGTTGAAAATTACTTGAGGATTTGTAGGTATTTTAGACATGCAACAAAACCAACTAGAGTAAATCTATAATACTTTTTTTCGCTGTTTTTCTACAAGTTATATTTTGTATATTTTTTAGCTTGTCGCATCTTGTAGTGTAAGGGGCCATCTATCTCTGTGCAAGAGATGTAGTAAAGTACTGGAGTGTACAACTTGTAAAAGGAGTAGATTTTCATTATTGAAGTGAGCATTGAATAAAACTCATTTGTAGGTGGAGAATCACAAGCTGCTATAACAACTCTATTAGTATTAAGACATATTCACAAGTTACAATAGCATTGTCATGTTCATGGACTAGCCACCTGAGGTTCATGTGAACTTATAAAATATTGGAGTGGAAGATACAAAAAAAAACGTATTAAGTGGGAAGCGTGATAACAACAGTGATGCGCTAATAAATGCTTTTAATGATCCCAGGCAACATTTTAGATCATACTAATCTCAAGAAAATGTAAAAGTACTAATCTAGTGAAGAAGAATATAACATGGATGAGAAGTTATATTGATGAATTGCGTAACCTATTGGCCTGATATTGTCAAGGACGTTAAAATTAACAGACTAGGCTTGGCCAGCCATGGAACGTATGGAACATTTGAAACTCTCTCAAGAAAAAATACACAACAAAACCAATAGGAAGAGATAGACAAATTGAAATGGGAACACAACATCTTGCATATTTGCGGATCCTGGAAGTTGCGAACTGAAAACATGAATAGAGCGGGCTGGCAGAAGCTTCTGAGAAAGGCCAACACCCACGTGAAGCTGTCGTGCCACTAATGATGTCGGAAACAATGCTCTCGAGCTTTTTGGGTTCACCACAAGGCAGAGAAATTCCACGAAACAGCTTATGGAACCGAACCTCCGTAATTTTTATATCAAAAGACGTTCATAGTACGTCCAGCGACATTTTTCTTTAATTTCGGTGTTTTCATATCCTGCAGTTTTCTTAGGAACAAGAACACGATATGGGGCACGAAATTTATATGAAGTAGTAACTGGAGAGGCCATTAGTTTCGTAATGCAAGCGATTCGAGCCTTCCAGCGTCGGTTCTTTACGGCTTGCTCTCTTCGTAGGATCATTAGTCAACTTCGTCTTTCTCGAAGCTGTGTTTGCCGTTGCAATTTAATGCTTATTATCTACCCGTTAGTGACTTACAGGCCACAGATAAGCTTCAGTGTATGGGACTGGAGTCTTATCAAAGTGTGTACCTTAAGGAAAACAGGTCAGAGTCGAGGTTTTGGTACTTTCGCTAAAGTTAGTACATTTTGAGTCCGACTTATTGGTACAATTTTGTTTCGTAAAACGTAATGGGTGGATTCACGTAAAATGTTGTGAAATTATCGAGTTTGGTTGAAAGACCAGTTTTTTCATCAATACATGAGAAGTTTACACGCTATTCGAGCTCAGAGGAACTAATACATGCAGATTTTTTTTCGTTCCCGCGTTGCATATGAGATATATGGATTCTGTCTCACTTTTTTTTTACTTACAGAACTCAAAATGAAAACAGAAAATCAGTTTGGGTGACACAAGTCTAAGTTGATACGTTCACGATGGCCTTGATCTTGTCGTAAAGCATTACCTCTTACTTTCATATGCAAATTTGCGATTCTATTTTTTTTTTTTTTTTTAACGAAATAGTTGGTGTATTTTCACATGTATTCACAGAAAATTACAGATTTAAATATTTTCGATTTGCTTTAATTTAATTTTTTCTATTTAGCGTCGCCATTCTGCCACTTTTGGCTAATCTCGAGAATGAGTTATATAATGAAATTGATGAAGCGACACTTGCAAAGAACACTCATACTTAGGTCATGGTCGTAACTTGAGACTAACTTTGGAGGGGCAGGAACGAACTTGAGGCTTAATTTTTGTGGAATTAGAGTTGAAAAGTTTTCATCCCATAAAAATAGTGTCCAAAATTATTTGCTAAATAACTGTTACATTTACAAAATCACAAATATTATTATTTATTACTTAGCTCCTCAAGTCTCAGGATGTTAACAAAAGTACCTTTAATTTGTACTCCCTCTGTCCCATAATTATTGTCCGGTACACCTTTATTTGTTGTTTCATAATAATTGCCTAATATTCAAACTGTGACATTGGTGTATACAGAAGAAGAACATAAAACAAGGGAATGAGTCATACAACTTTACTACTCAAGGATCAGTACAAATTGTGCTTTCCATCTGCCTCTTCGTCTGTCATTCCTGTACTACCATTTTGGCATACCGGACTATAATTATGGGACAGAGGGAGTATATTTTAAGAAACCTGAAAATTTTGAGGGGGGTCAAGTGCCCTCTTGCCCCCGCCAAGTTACGCCTATTACCCAGGCCGGTATTAGATCCCGAGACCCCTGGCGTCGTAGCGTAGCGTAGCCACAGAGGTCGGTATGAAATACTTTGTGTGTGTGTGTGTGTGTATATACGAGGTTTATGTTTTTAAAAAATTAGGGTCCGTTTAGCGCTCACATTGGCAATACTGCATGCTTGGCGTTTTGCGCATCTGCGTTAGTTACCGACATACCTTGCACGTAAACAGACGCCATTTGCACGTTGTGAAGCGCTTGGTGTGGTTGTGGCGAACAATGATAGTGGTGCAGGTGATCGAAAATCCCGAGTGTGAGATACGATCAGTGATCAGGTTTTTGACCGCGAAAAATGTGGAAGGGGCAGACGTTTATCGCCAGTTACGTGAGGTGTATGGTGAGAATGTCATTATTGAAGGCAAGGTGCGTAAGTGGGTACGTCTGTTTTAAGACCGGTCGCAGGAATGTTCATGTTGAACCACGATTAGGACGCCCCTCAATCATAACGGACTCATTGGTGCATGATGTTGAGAGCGCGATATGAGCCAACCGCCGTTTTACGGTATCAACGCCGTCCGATTTCTTTCCACAAGCTTCACGTTCTGTACTGTACACGATTTTAGTGGAGAATTTGAAGTTCAGAAAGCTGTGTGCTCTGTGGGTGCCCAAAATGCTCACAGAGGAACACAAAAGTAAGCGTAAGCATGTTGCGGCACGACAACATACGGCCACACACTGCAGCTGCCACACAGTCGCTCACAGACTCATTTGACTGGGAGCGGATGGACCTCCCTCCGTACAGTCCGGATCTCACCCCTACCGATTATCACCTATTCTTCCACTTAAAGACTTTCCTCGCTGGGAAGCGATTCAACAGTGCCGATGAAGCCAAACAGACCGTGACGAATTAGCTATCTGATCTGGCGGCATATTTCTTTGATAAGGGTCTACAAAAGCTAATCTACCGCTACGAAAAGTGTATCAACAACTATGGGAACTACGTTGAAAAGTAGCTGAATGTACATATGAACAGTCGCAGAGGTAATTAAATTTCTTCCGTTGCATGTTTTTGTTTAATTTCAAAACGGCCCCTAATAAAAAAATAAACCTCGTATTATATATATAATTTTTTACACCTGTTCAAGCGGCTCCGGCACCCACCCAGAGTCGTATAAAGTGGGTACCTAAAGGAAAGTGGGGGGTAAGGGCGATCAGGGGCGTAGTGCTGATCACATCACCCCCACCTTCGGCCGTGATTAAGAAAGTGTGAGGCCCTATCTCCACACACCCTATACGCCTTCATGGCGTGGTGCAAAGCACAGGGGAACACTTTATATAATTGTTAAAACGTCACTTTATAAAATGTGATGGATAAATACATAAACAGTAACTTGTCTCTGTCTCTTTCACACCCACCCACACACACACATACACACATACATACATGTATATACACATATGTTCCTATTATATATCTTTGTTTCAATTAACTGGACTTTTGTCTCAACCGTGTTTACCACTTACATAAGTAGATTGAGATTTTTAAAAATATTACTTTTTGTCGAGTATTTTCTAATTGCTATGTATTGCTTGTTGGAGACTATGCTTTGCGGCATTATCATTTTTATTCCGTATCTATTCGAAAAACACAGTCTATATATAAGGAATACAAAATAAACATTTTTTCTTCTAGAACACGTAGTAAATTCTATTAGCAAGTAAATAGTTTCTTACTCAAGGTACAACTTCACTCACATCACTTGAGAACAATGTAAAGTTAGTTGTCGATAAACATGTCCTTACTTGGCACAAATTACGTCAGGTGATCATTCGACAAACAGAAGCACGTGACATTAACGGAAATGAAAGGTTACAGTGTGCGTGTTTGAATTCAAGTTTTTTATCCTCCGAGGAAAGAAAGCAATGTGTTTGTGTAAAGATAACCTACAAACTGGTGAAAACCAGTGGTGACCAGCGCGTGGGAGGGCAGTATCATCATTCATAGTTAAACACCGACACGAGAGGACCCGTGACGTCAAGAGGTCGACAGTTGTTGAGGAAAGAGTGTAGAGATCGGGGGAGTGGGAGGGGAAGGAAGGATCTTCTCTTTTGTGGGAACCTTAAATCGATATGTAAGCCTTTGCTAAGATGCTCAAGGGAAGCGGTTGAGAGGTCAATGTTCCGCTGGAAGTCGATGAAGATGCAGAGGAGAATAGTTGAGAAAGAGCTGTATCATTCATGCATTGTGGTCCATAAGGAGGAGGTCGGAAAGCGAATTTAATACGAAAAGTTTTTCAGAGTTGCTCTGGAACGCTGTTACTATGCTGAGGACTTCTCGAAGTTTTCTCGTTTCCGTTTCTTCTTTATTCATTCATAACTCCATTTCGTTGTAGATACGGCAGGACCTCCTGAAAATTGCTACAGAGTTGTTTAACTGGTATAGATGAGCAGGTTTTCTCACAAAGCCTTCATTACCACGGATGATATTACACAAAAGTTAAAGAACGAATGCAAGAAAGAAACGAAATTTTCGTCTGCGAATGAGACACGTCAAAAGAAATGAAAGATTACATATACATATCTATTGGGAGTACGACAGATGAAATATGACATTCAGATGTAGTGCTAGCGACGTTGTGCTAGGGGTTTACTGGATAATATGACTATTGTTGTTACTATAGGGTATAAGAAACTGTTTTTTATAGTATGGTATGATCCAATGAGAACAAAGAACAAGGATCTCAAAAATTGTTCTGAGGGATTCCAGCAGAAGTTTGCTAGCGCAAAGAACGGGATACAGCCCACAAACTATTTAGGATTTTTAGAGCCGCAAGTATATGACTAAAGTATATGGTCCGTTTCCATCTTTGACTTTCCTTAGCAATTATAAGCGGGTCTTGTCACTGTTGCCTGCTGAAATAGCCTCCGTGATTACGTCGTCATCGTAATACAGCAAAAAGAGTTTCCTTGTAAACCATGGGTGTCTCTTCCATCTTTTAATGATGACTGACTGCTAAAAATTTCCATGGCAACAGGATCACCACCGAAATCCAGGCGATTAATCTTGATTCACGGTTTCAGCTTCACTAGAAACGGTGGACTTTGCCCCGCGGGGAGATGTTTCGGCAATTATGGATCTAATGTGAATGACATGACAGCAATTCCCTCAGCAACATTCCATTTACTCTTCATTGAACCTGTCGTACCAAAATTTCTCGCCTCTTCGTAACCTCAGGCCAAGACCGATGGAGAGTTATTTTCTCCTCTTGATGATCTATGTAGTCACATTCATAGTAGAACCAACAACAATAATTAAAATTAAGCTACCGAACTTCTTAATTAACTCAAGATTTCTGTGAAATTTACATGAGTCACAAGAACTGTAACAACAATGAAATGCAATGCCATTTACTTAAGTTTTTGCAAGCACCCAGTTAAAAATAAACTTTTCAAATGATTGCATGCCTACATTTAAATTTAACATGTAGACAAATTTACCTGTTTAGTGGTTATTTAATCAGTTGCTACTGATTATTTATTATTACTGTCATTATACATTGGAAAAGATTCCAAGCTTCAAAAGTTAAAAGAACAAACAATCAACTGCCTTGGATGACAAGGAAACTAAAGAGAATGATCAATTAAAAGAGAAGGTATCATGATAAATTTAAATTTACAAATAAGTGTGAATATTACAGTACTTATTCCCAATTAAGGAAAGATGTTAAAAAGGAATATTCTAATGTAAAGGAGCAATACTCCTCGTCCTTAGAAAAGAATGTTAATGGTGACAGAATGCTTTTTGGTTTCACTTTAATAGAAAGAAGAGAGAAAATATTATCACTGAAATTATTTATGATAATGATGTACTGTTTAATGAATATGATATTGCTAATGCTTTTAGTGAGCTTTTTCACAAATCTTTCTCAAAAAGAAGTGTAAATTTTAAAAATATTAATCTTCATTCATACACCAACTTAATGGATGTACCTGTTATATTGGAAAAGGATGTAAGTGATACAATAACAAACTAAAAGGCAGGTGTTCAATAGGTCCTGATAGCATACCTAATTTTATTTTGAAAGCAAACAAAGATGTTTTTGTACCATTGTTAACTAAAATTTACAACATGTCACTTACTTCTGGAATATTTCCAGATATCTGGAAAAATGTGTTTATTGTACCTGTAACTAAAAACAAAGATAGAAAAGCCAATGATCTTAATAATTATAGACCAATTACTATATTAAATTCCATGGCAAAGGTTTTTGAACACATAATTGCTGATATTTGTCCTTTTCTTTTAAGCAATATATTGATGAAAATTAGCATGTTTTTTTTTTTAGAAAAAGGTCTACTATTACAAATTTATTGGTTTTAATAGACTCTCTTAAATCGAACATTAGGAAGCAATCTCAGACTGATATTTTATTTATTGACTTGGCTAGGCTAAATCCTTTGATAGTGTCAGCCATCAGCTATTAATTTACAAACTCGACCAAATGGGGTTATCACCACGATTTCTGAAATGATTTTCCAACTTTCTAGTAAATAGAAGGTTCTCTGTTCAGATTGGTGAAACAACTTCTTCTAAAGAAGAAATACTTTGTGGAGTACCTCAAGGGTCGCCACTTGGCCCAATTCTGTTCGCTGATTTTATCAATGATGTTACATTATGTTTTAAATCTAGCACATATTTAATATATGCAGATGATATAAAATTTTTTAAGAGTATTGTAACAAATAATAATGTCGCTCAACTTCAGGCTGATCTCGATAGACTGACATATTGGTGCAAGATTAATGAAATGGAAATTAACTTGAAAAAGTGTAAAGTTTTAAGATATACTAAGAAAGTTCATTATATAGTCTCAAACTATTATCTTTATCAAAATAAAATCCAACTGTGCGACAGTCATAAAGACTTAGGAATATTAATAGACTCCTCTCTCTCATATTTGATGAGCACATTTCAGAAATTTGCAAAAGAGCAAAGAGGATGCTTGGTTATATACTTTTCTCATGGAAAGTTTTTAAAAAATAAGATAACTTAATATTCCTGTATAAAACGATAGTTCGTCCTATTCTTGAATATGCAAATGAATTATGGTTTCTGACTGCAACCAGTCACCTTCAAATAGTTGAATCAGTTCAAAAACTTTTTATCAGGTTATTATGCACAAAGTTTAAAAAAAATTGCTATGACCAACATTACTCTGAATGGTTAACACAGTTGAATACGTTTACCTTAGAAGAAAGAAGAAAAATGAAAAGGATAAATTTTGTAGACTTTCCAAGTCGACAGTGAATATTTTTTGAATAATATAGCTTATAAAATTCCCAGATATTCACATAGGTATATCTCAATTCTCACATGCCTAAACAAGGCCAAAGGTTTAGTAGCTGATCTTGTTGAAACCTACAAATTGAATTTATGATGATGTATAAGATTGTAGGATGCACTGCTTTATTTTATAATTATGTATTCAATTTTTTAATTTTGTATAACCAATTTTGACATAGTGATATACCTGGTTGTTTAATCATGATCATGACTTAAATAAATATGATGATAATTATTATTAGAACAATACACAGTTTTTGCACAATATTATATAACAATAAACAATTATTAGTATCAGAGATATAATAGATCCCGTTGAAAACTGTAACTTGAAGTGTAAATATGCTGCTCTCACTTGTTATGTTATGTTATTCTTACAGATTATGTATTTTATTCATGTAACTTTATACTTTTGTATTTGACTTAGTGCTGTATTAGGGTTCATACTGTGCTCAACACTTAAACTATTATTATTATATATTCTGGTTATACTTAATATTAGACCTAGGATTTTTAGGCTCTAAAAAGTGTTATTTTAAATGCTCTAAAGATCCTAAAATCGGTTCTAAAAATCCTAAAATAGGCTAGAATAATCCTGAACTAGGTTTTAAGTAACTTAAAATGGTTCAAAATTCCTGAAAATTACAGATAAATACAATCGTTAAAAGCAATACTTAAAAAGAACAGTAAGAAATTTAATTGGTATAAACTGTAGAAGAACCAAATATTAATGTTCTAACCAAATTTTCATTTGTGTACATCATTTTCAACATTATCCACTAAATAGAATAATGCTAATGCTTGAATATTAGCATAAGTTACTTGTTGAGATGAAAAATTAATTATGTACAATTTGCTTCACAATACATAACAATCTTTTCCATGTTATCGACAGACAAACTCTACCTCTTGCTTGTGAGGACCATCTTATATCCTGAAAATGATCTGTCAACAGAAACACTTGCCAATGGTGCAAATTTGAATACTGAAACATTTTTTACTTTTACTTTTCCAGGAAGCTTTTCTTTCTCTCCAGCCATTACTTTATCAATAGCTTGCAAAACACACAAACCAGAATTTTTAGCCAGCACTACCTTTACCTTTCCCTTACTTTTTCTCCAGCCATTACTTTATCAATAGCTTGCAAAACACACAAACCAGAATTTTTAGCCAACACTACCTTTACCTTTCCCTTACTTTCTCTCCAGCCATTACTTTATCAATAGCTTGCAAAACACACAAACCAGAATTTTAAGCCAGTACTACCTTTACCTTTCCCTTACTTTTTCTCCAGCCATTACTTTATCAATAGCTTGCAAGACACACAAACCAGAATTTTTAGCCAGCACTACCTTTACCTATCCCTTACTTTTTCTCCAGCCATTACTTTATCAATAGCTTGCAAAACACTCAAACCAGAATTTTTAGCCAGCACTACCTTTACCTTTCCCTTACTTTTTCTCTAGCCGTTACTTTATCAATAGCTTGCAAAACACTCAAACCAGAATTTTTAGCCAGCACTACCTTTACCTTTCCCTTACTTTTTCTCCAGCCATTACTTTATCAATAGCTTGCAAAACACTCAAACCAGAATTTTTAGCCAGCACTACCTTTACCTTTCCCTTACTTTCTCTCCAGCCATTACTTTATCAATAGCTTGCAAAACACACAAACCATAATTTTTAGCCAGCACTACCTTTACCTTTCCCTTACTTTTTCTCCCAACTTTTCCCAGGAACATTTGGAATTCTTCCCTCCACATCTTTCAGTATTGAAAGTTTTTCGTGTAACAACTTACCGTTGGCATCTAATTTGAGAATTGCTTGTGGCAAAAAGGGAAAATTGCACTGAATGTACACAACATAATTTTTTGGTGCTCGTCTTGCAAAAGTCCCTGTGCCACACATACACCATTGTCTGTTGGTAGATATAATTTGTCACTGCTGAAACTTCTGTAAACCTTAAAGATATAAAAAAGGTTTGATTTAAGTGCATAAAATAACAATTGGTTCTAACTAGCAAAATAATTTGCCACTATACAGCCTCACTAGTTGTATTTTTTAATGAAACGCTGACGTAACTTGATATTGCTCATCTACCTGTAAAGGAAAAGTAGCTTTTTATACTAAAATCAGAGGTCTACTTAGTATAAAAGACGAGTTTAAATTTCTTAGAAATCTTGAATTAACTGAAAAGTTTTGTCACTATCACTGCAGTTTTTCTAATGTTATTTGCTGTGATAGAGAATACTATGACATCAGGCGAACAAATTTCCTCTGCTCAGTAGCCAGACACATCCTTTCTCTTTAGGTGATGGGAAGGTTTCTGCATCCTTGCCCTTTCAGAGTTTCTACTCTCTTCTTGGTAGTTTCAGTGTACCTTCATTCGCATCGGCCATCTTCCAGCAATTTTACTTCCGCTTTAAGAGGATTCTTTCCTCGTGGATTAGCCGTATGTCACTCTTGAACTGGAGAATGCTCTTACCTGAGATTGTTTTCCTGCTGGCTGGCCATGAGCTTTGTGAAGTAAAACTTTTGGCCATTTATATAGTCGGATGCTAAACTGCGCCCCCACCCCTCTCGAAGAAGGAAATCAATACTTTTCTAGCAACCAAGTTTTAAGCAAACCTGAAGAAATTAGAACACACAAACTCAAATATTAAGAATTTTGCTATGGACTTTTTGTTTGTTTGTGTAGTCATGAACAATATTTCACTGTAATTAACAGTTTTCTTATTTCGTATTTTCAACACAAAGGCTCTTAATTAGCAGCGAAACTCATCCATATTAACTCATATTTTTCTCCATTAATTGTTTAGCGGGATATGTAAGTATTACCTGCCACTATTTTCATTCATAACTTTTACACCTTACGTGTTTTTAAGGAATCCTAATTATAGAGGTTGTCACCTTCGCCGTTGGCGTTTTGTTTCTTGAACCTCGAAATTCAGAAAAAAGAGAGAATATCAAGCTGATGGAGAATTTGCCTGGCAATATTTTTACATCTCACTCTACGACAAGAACTCAGGTCTAATAGCTAATTTAATTTTGTTTGTACAATCCATATATTTTGTTTCTGACCTCATGCTTCGTACTGCTACAATATATGACAACTGATTGATAGCACGCCAGTTGTTCACTTTTTTTGCAAATTTTTGAACTTATCATGTAGATATCTTTCGAAATGTTAATTTCTAAACGCTCTATCGTTGTAGATGGTTGCCAACTAATTCTTCATTGGGTTATTCTCTGCTCTTTCAAGTTGTTTGTATTGCATGAATGACCGAGAGCACTTTGCTATCCACTGTTGGTTCTTCTTGACCTTTCATTGTATTTCCTACAGCCTTCTACACGTCGTTTACTCCAAGCATTTAATAATTGATGCTCCCCGAGTTTTGCCAGTTTCCCGGACGATGTGGTAAAGAAAACAAACATGAAAGTTTAACTTCTCAAATTCCCATGAGCTTGCCTACAGACCTTCATCGTTAAGGGTGCGGAGATAAGAAAGTTACCAACATGAAAGTTTTTACCCCGGACCCCGTGGCTGAGTGGTTAGCACATCGCGCTGCGACGCCAGGAGTCCCGGGTTCGAATCCCGCTCGGACATGCTTGTTTGTAAATGTCCATTCATCAATTTCATCATTTCATCACTCATCCCCATCTTCGCAAATTAGCCAAGAGGCATAAACCGAGAAGTAAAATAAAACAAATCAATCAATGAAAGTTTTTACATTTTGTTATCCTTATTTTGGTTCCAGATATAGTTAGTGTGTACGTTAACGAGATTCTACAACTTTTCGCTGAATTCCACAAAGAAAATAATTTACAATTGTTTAGTTAAATCAAGGGTAGGAAAAGTTACTGACAATCAGTTTTTATACCATTTTTTTGCCCATCAGTAATTTAGCAAGTTTTAATATCAATGACCGAGCTGTTTCGTGCATAGTTTCCGTTTTTATCTATCCGGACAGGACAAAATGATTGTGTTTGAACCACTTCTTGAGAGTTTAATTTTTCATCCGCCCGTGTAAAATGTTCTACTCCACACACTGGTTATTAGAATACCCTGGATTTGTGAAAAAGCTCTCCAGGCATTTGTAAACCCTTGTTCACTCACTATTAATCCAACGACTTTTTACCGTTTGATGTACGAGGGTAAGATACTTGACTGAGAAACGAAAACTAGTAATTCAATGTTCTCTCATTAACCCTCAAAACTGATGATTTTGGTCTCAACTTAAAATGTGAAAAATTTTTTAGGAAGCTGAAAAGAATACGCAGGAAAACAAAAATGCAAGGAAAGTGGTATTTATTTTTCAGAATAATGTTTCATTATTATTCTTAATTGGAAACTAAGTTTTGACTGAAGCCTAAAGGCTGGGTTGCTAGCTCCAGGTACTCACACGTTTACTCGACCAGTGTAAATTAGCCTTAACGGGGCATTTGTTATTAGAACCACGACAAGTGTCTTCGTTTGCTGGCATCATTTTCATGGCTTTTTCGTGACTGTGTTTTATTCATGACATTTAAATATTACCTGTAAAGTTTTCGTTTAGCGGCCAATCTCAACGTTACTCTCCCCCACCATAAAAAGGTCAATATTTTGTTATAATGAATGAACAACAATGGTTTAAGAAGTTTTGAAGTTATATTTTATGCTCAGATAGGCTAATCGGGACTGGACCTGTCATTTAAAATGTGATCCAAACGACTGTGCTTCCACCTGGTATCGACCCCTGGACCCCTTGATTACAAGGCGACAATGTTACCCCTATGCCATCAGGGAGGCCCTATAATGATTTAGGAAATATACTTGATGTGCAATCATTGTTTGCAAACACTGAAACACCGAAATTGCAAAATTTTCTTCTTAATTACCCTGCAAACGGAGACAAGCTAACGACTGTAACAGCATTTTTTTTTTGTTTTTTGTAAAAATGTTCTCTTTGTGTTATTGTATCTAATTTTTATGTCTTTAGTCGTTTGTCAAGATTTTGTCTGAGACCTAGTGTTTATGTAATGATCGATAGAATCTAAATATCGGAAATTGACTCACCTTACCTGAAATTGCAAATATTCGAATCATGTATTCCTGGTTACTGACGTCATTTCATTCTTCAGTAGACGTATTTGCTGTAGAACGGGTATTGACGTGAAAGACACTAGATTTAAAGTCACTGACGCTTCCAGATATTAAGGAAAATTAAAATAAAGCATACATAGATGTCAGCATTGCCTGAAACAAATTTACATCAAACATCTCGTTTTAGTACACGCAAAAGAAAGTAATGAAAAAAAAAACTACTTTGGAAAGGAGGGCAAAATTTGCTCCTTAATTATTATTCTTGTTCCGAATTAATTTAGTCAGAGCTCTTTTTTATTTCCCAAGTTGCCCGGAACATTGAAATGACGAAAGAAGGAAAATTCACTCTGGCCTGGCCTGTTTGTTACCATTTACGTCTGCCTGGGACTGCCCATGGAGTCTATATCTTGTGGTTTACGTTTGCAACATTCATGGAGGTTTTCCACCCTTTTCTTTTTTTAAACCGACCCCTCATCCCGGTTGCTAGGAGACGTAGCGCCTTGCCGCAGGTCTCCGAAGCCTTTTATTTTATGTTTTCCTCCAGAGGAGGATAAGCTATTGTGCAAGAATAATCTTG